>NC_056731.1:548997474-549189974 GCF_019279795.1 Protopterus annectens
TAACCAGTAGTCGAAAGGCTCAAAAGATCGAAAAATGCAAAATAAAATGTTTAAAAAATACTTATAATCAAGAAAGTTGCTTTTTCCTGCTCTCTGCTGGCTTAGGAACTCTGCAGGGGACCACGAGGAGCTATGCCAAGTTCTCTAATGCCAGAAAAGCCCGCCAAAGCGTGCTTTATAGCAGCGGCCTAGAAAAAACAGGAAATGACCCAAAATGGCCAACGAATTACTAGTTGCTGTCTCTAACCACTCCTCTGAGGACAAACAAGCAGCTCAGTACTCCCCACTCCCACTGGTGAGTAAAGAAACTACCTCTGGCCACACAAGAAAATGGAGGAACACAGGAACCAAATACAAAGCCCAGGGATCAGCAAAATCTGATCACTGGAACAACTAGCTAGGAAAGTTAAGGAAAGGAGAAGTATTTTTTTGGGGTTTTTTTTAGTTTTTTTGCAAACAGAAAAAATACAGTAAATGCTTTGGTATTTGACTAAATTGCTATCAAAGGCTGGTACACTTGAGTGTATTAGCCTGTTTGTTACTTTTAAGCAAAACTTTAGCCAACAAGTGCAATCAACAATTTAAGCACAGAAAAACAGGAAAATCAGGTAATAAAACAGTAATATAGGCACAAACAGTAGTCGAAAAGCTCAAAAGATCGAAAAATGCAAAATAAAATGTTTAAAAAATACTTATAATCAAGAAAGTTGCTTTTTCCTGCTCTCTGCTGGCTTAGGAACTCTGCAGGGGACCACGAGGAGCTATGCCAAGTTCTCTAATGCCAGAAAAGCCCGCCAAAGCGTGCTTTATAGCAGGGGGCTGGAAAAAACAGGAAATGACCCAAAATGGCCAACGAATTACTAGTTGCTGTCTCTAACCACTCCTCTGAGGACAAACAAGCAGCTCAGTACTCCCAACTCCCACTGGTGAGTAAAGAAACTACCTCTGGCCACACAAGAAAATGGAGGAACACAGGAACCAAATACAAAGCCCAGGGATCAGCAAAATCTGATCACTGGAACAACTAGCTAGGAAAGTTAAGGAAAGGAGAAGTATTTTTTTGGGGTTTTTTTTAGTTTTTTTGCAAACAGACAGAAAAAATACAGTAAATGCTTTGGTATTCGACTAAATTGCTATCAAAGGCTGGTACACTTGAGTGTATTAGCCTGTTTGTTACTTTTAAGCAAAACTTTAGCCAACAAGTGCAATCAACAATTTAAGCACAGAAAAACAGGAAAATCAGGTAATAAAACAGTAATATAGGCACAAACAGTAGTCGAAAAGCTCAAAAGATCGAAAAATGCAAAATAAAATGTTTAAAAAATACTTATAATCAAGAAAGTTGCTTTTTCTGCTCTCTGCTGGCTTAGGAACTCTGCAGGGGACCACGAGGAGCTATGCCAAGTTCTCTAATGATCTTTCTTTGTCTCCTGTTATTTTTGGCCTTGACCCTGATTCTCAAGTTAAGAGGTTAAATGTTGGGTACACTTTCAGCCTTGAATCAGTCATTTAAAATCCATTGCTGTGTCTAATTTTTGTGATCACATCTAATTGCCACAAGTGGCTATGTGTTTGTGGATGTGGAGGCAGCAAAGCTTTTGATTGCACTGCATTACATAGAATTTTCCTCAGTTTGTGAGTCTGAGTATTAAAATGTCAATGTTACAGTGTTCCACATTGAAAGGTCTGCCAAATATTCATTGTCATAATTTTTTATCAACAAATAGCCATTGTAATTAATATTGAATCATTTCAGCTCATTAAAAGAACTTTTGGGGGAGTATGAGAAAAGGTTATTTTATTTACCATGCCATGAGCTTCCTAGATGAAGTTGTTAGTAACTGTTCAAAAATTTGCCATTTGTTCCACATTGTCAGTGGTAGTTTTGTAGTTGTTTTGAAAGTCTGAACATGGAGGATTGAGAGCTACCGGAAGGAATCAGTTAAAGAAAGCAAGTGGCAGGCTAAGTTTGATCACACTAAAGTGACCATTGCTGTGGCCTGGTGGGAATTGTGGACTTAGCTTAATATCTGAAAGCTCCAACCTGAGGTACATAACTGTGACTGGTTGTTCTTTCACTTTTTCTGTCAGAAAACCAGATAGATCTGTGGGCATTAGTAACAGTACAAACTGCTCACAGCACAATTACATGTATTTTTTTGGGTAATTGATAAGGGCTGGGGGGGTGAGGTGCCCTATAGTTTTTGGCAGCTCCAGGTAGCACAGTAGCTGTCTGCTAAGGCATGTAGGGCATGTGAAAAAAACACAGCAGTGAAGTATAGAATATATGATACATGATAACAGCACAATCATAAGCCACTGTGAAAAATGAAAGAGCATTTACCTGTGAAAAAAACATAATCTTACAAATCCTGGCAATGCTCATTACATAGAAAAACTAGTAATTTGCCATGCTCAAGGATTAAGGTCTGGATGAAAGGTTGATTTGCTACAGAGTAATAAGTTAAGTGTGTAGTGAGCAATACAGCAGAGGTTGGAAAATGTCATCCAAAAAGACATTTGTACTTCAGTAGAAAGAGAAAAAATTATCATTAACCCAAACTGAAGAACATAACTTTAAACTTATTTTGTTCTGAGATACATTGTAAGGAAAATATGTTTAAACAAATACAGCTCATTTCAACAACATTCAAGATAAAGCTTACATATTTCCACAGCTGACAGTTGTGAACAGCAACGTTGTTTAAATGTCTGTTAATGGCTCTATGAATTAGAAGCAAGAGTGCCCAGTTAACAGCTCTTGTATTACAATGATAGTTTTGACACCTCAGGAAAAATGTGGGAGAGGGTCTGTCAACACTTGGAATGAGAAATGGAAGCCTTAAAGCATGCAGTTTAGCTAGTTTATTTTATTGAGCATTTACAACTACTGTTAAGGGGGTAGCAGCTGATCTGATAGTACAAATCAGAGTAATTCAAGCAAAAAGGGAAAACGAAACAGGTTCCAGAAACTGTGCAAGATGCCTGTGACTCACAATACTGCCATTCTACTTACATGGAAGTTAAAAAAAGGTTTCCTTATGTCTAGCATGACCCATATACATACATACATACATACATACCTACAAATATTTCAAGAATGGGCATTAATGCACAATCCTGGAAGCAGCACAGCCCTTCTAGCCTGCCAATATACCAAAACACTTGTTCCCACCCATAATAAGCGTCCAGGCTGCTACTAAAATATATGTCAACTAGTACTTCTTTAATGTAATTTAATAGCCTGTTCCATGCATTAGCTGCTCTCTCAGAGAACCAGTTTTTACACTTCTTATTCCTATAGAATCTTCTACAGAAGTTGTCCGATGATTCTCTAGTACTTTTTGATAACCTCAAACATTCCCAGAAGTAGTTGTCTCTAAATGCCCTATATACCTGAATAAGATCTCCTCTTAGATATCTGTAAGAAACATTGTACAATTTTAGATATTTTAGTGTTTCATAACAACTTAAATTTTCACATCCATGGATGCCCTTGGTATATTTCCTCTGTACTCTTTTCAGTTTACTCATGCTTGTTTTCTTATAAGGTTTTCACAATGTTATTCCATACTCAAGTTTGGGTCCAATGTAACTAACAACGACTTCATCATTTCTGATTTCCTAGACTTTATAAATATTTTATACAACCTATAGTTCTATAACTATAATTAACTAATTGGTTGATATGATTAGAAAAACTCAAAGCTGGATCTACCCATATATCCAGGTCCTTAAATTAATCTGCAGTTTCAATGACTATATGCTGTATTAAATATTCACCTTTCAATTAATGTCTCCCAAATCTCATATGCTTATATTTAGACATATTCCACAGCATGTTATTCTCCTGTGCCCAAATGGTCAATTTAGTAAGGTTCTTCTGCAGACAAGCCTTATCTGTAACACATGTAATCAATTTATCCAATTTCAGGTTATTTGCATATAGACTGTAGAACACCTCATATGAAAAGGTTTGGTCTAAAAGATACAATCTAAACAATAAGGCCTAGGACAGAGCCCTGTGGGACACCCTGGCTCTAATCAAGAATTTCACTTGTCCAATTGGTGTATACTTGCCATGTCCTATTTGTAAGCCATGCAGCTATCCGTCTTATCAAGAGTATATAAATATCTAGTTGTTCTAATTTACTGATCAGTGTTTTATGTATGACCTTGTCAAATGTTGAAGTTAAATCAATATAAATTACATTACAGCACAATTTTCATTCATAGCTGTTATTATATTTTTATAGAATATCATGTTACTGCTGGTAATAGATCTATTTTCAACATATACGTGCTGATATATGGTTTCAAGTCCCAACCTATCCAGTTCTGACAATAACTTATCCAATATTACCTTCTCCATTATTTGTCCACAACATGAAAGTAGACTTAAGGGACTGTATGACTCTAAGTTTGTCCTACTTCCCTTTCCCTTAAAGACAAGTTTAATAAGTGCACGTCTCCATTTTTGAGTATTCTCACCATTTTATATGACCTAGTAAATAATAGATATAATGGTATCTCTCTTTTTTAATTTCTCCAAGTCTTTTGGGTTTATAATACCATGATGAGAATGGACCCCATTCCTAAGTCAAAGTATGATTAAAGTTCATGAAATTACTAATGTTTCCATCTTTGATGTTAGACAGAAGTGCTCTTCACAGAACCTGCAATGTGCCCGGTAATGACTCCTGCTATCCGTACATAGTTATATGTATCGGTAACATATCTAAGTAAATTATTTTTTATAAGACCCATTGCTCCTAATACTATTGGAACTGTCTGGGTATCCTTCTTCCACATTGCCCTCATTTCTGCCTGCAAATCCTGGTATTTTATGACTTTGTCTCTCCGTATGTAAGACACTGTAAACACCGGTTGTAGCAATTTCAGTGATCAATGCTACTTTTGTCTTCTTTTCATTAACCACTATGTCTGGTTTTCTCGCATTTGTTTTTTGAACTGTTGGTAATGGCTGATCCCATGTGATATAAATGTTATCATTTTCTATAATGCTTTGTGGCTCATGCTTCCAGTGTTTTTCAGCTACTTCAATATTGTAATGTTTGCACAATCCGCAGTGCAACAGTCTTGCCACATTATTATGCCTTTCAGTATACAGTCCTTCGGCCATTAGTATAGCACAACCAGTAACAAGATGTGGAACCGTTTCCAATTCTGTTTTACAAAACCTACATTTGTCTGCTTCTTCCACATGATCAATGGACTTTGTAAACCGACATATATGTAGTCCACCATCTTGGGTTGCCAATAGTAACCTTTGATCTTTTGTTTGTTGGATCCTAATCAACATGAGGTTGTTCCAAGAGTTTTCTATACTTTCAACTATATTTATGCATTTTCCACATTTCTTGCCTTCTCATCTGATCCTTCACCTTATATTCTTTCTTTTGCTTTTTGGTACATTCAGTTGCTGTCTGACTTTTATATATTTATGGTTTGGTTTCCATTCCCTCTTGATGCCGATATGTGCTAAACTAAGCAGGGAAGTTATCTTAGACTTATTGTCCTCATGTTTTAAAACTTTCACTACATTTGGGTCTTGTGAGATCAGCAGATATTTATGCAGTCCCAAGAGTGCAGATCTATACATGTAATCAATTTTCAAGGCGGTCCATACCTCCTTCAGAGCAGGGAATATATAGTATTGGAATACAGTGATTATTATAAATCATTTGATAAGCATGAAGCATCTTTCTTGTTTTCCTGTACAACCTATCCAACACAGCATTACAGATAAATAGGAAAGAACTGAAGAGCATGAAGCTGCAAAAATAGAATAAGATTTAAAAGAAGCAAACTGTTGCCAGATTAAAAAAAGAAAAAAGAAAAGAACATTCTTAAATTAATAAATACTGTAGTGATATTATAATCATACTGCAGGATATCTACTTTAATAAGCAAACCAGCAAGGAAATGGTAACTATGCTAAAGTGAGACCTACAGTAAAGTGAAACATAAAAGTGCCTAAACTGAAAAGAAACTGATACTCTTGATGCAATAACATTTGTACGTTGTACTTTAAATAATGATGATAAAGTATTTACACAAACTCAGACAAAACAACATTTCTCCACAAAGCTCCCCAACCAAATACAACAGGCCTTCCCATAAAATTTGACTCCAAAACTGTAAGTTAGGACAGGAAGAGCAAATTGGTTTATAGCTTAGACTTTGTTCCTAGATGTCAACGCTGTTTTCAGTATTAAAGTCTTCTAAAATATTCCTTCCTAACTTTTATGGCATTTGTTCATGTTTTATTGTTGATCCTTCATCAATTCCCAAATATTTATATACTCCCTCTTGCTCAAGTTCTTTTATATTACATCTGTGTCCCAAACTGATGTTTCCTCCTTTAAAGGTTGCTTCTGCACATTTATCAAGACCAAATGACATTCTTATATCATCTGAAAAAGTTTCGACCACTTGCAGTTGTGCTTTCAGTTCCTCATCTGATGAACTATACAGTTTTAAATCATCTACAAAAAGAAGACAATAAGTCTTTACACTTTGTTGTTTTCTAGGAACCAAATTGTAGCCATGACCTAATTTGTTAAGTAGATGGCTTAATGAGTTAAGGGCAAGAAAAAAGAGCAGTGGTGACAGAGAATCACCCTGGTATATCCTCCCCTGAATTTTTATCCCTGGAATAATAATTTGTCCTTTATCATAGCTTAACTGCAAAGTGGTTTGCCACTGTTTAATGGTCGCTGTAATGTAATCAATCAGAGCAGGGTGTATCTTATACCTTTTTAAGTACTCTTTTATCCATGGATGTGGGAAACTGTCAAATGTTTTTTGTAGTCTATACATGCCATACTTAGATTCTTCTCCTTTTTAGAGTTCTCCATTATGATACATTTAACAGCAAATGATCCTTTGTTCCAAATGACTTTTTTATTACCCTTTTGTTCTACTGCTATGATTGAGTTTTCTTTTAAATGACTATAAACTCTGTCAAAATCATTCATTGGAAAACAGGTTATTGGTCTATAGTTTTTAGGGATAACTTGCAGGTTCACATTTAAGTAGGAGTATTGATTTTCCTGTTGTTGACCTGGCTGGTGTCTGTTTGTGGTGTGCATATAAATAGTTCTTACTCATGGCTAAATCTTCATATAAAGATGTAGGTACAGCATCTGGGCCTTGTGTTTTCCAGTTAGGAGCATTCCATAACTTTGTTTCAGTCTGTCTGGCTATTACTTCATCCCATTTCATATCCTGTACATTTGAACTTCTTATTCTTTCTTTTACTTCTAACTATTTA
This sequence comes from Protopterus annectens, assembly GCF_019279795.1. Taxonomy (NCBI): domain Eukaryota; kingdom Metazoa; phylum Chordata; order Ceratodontiformes; family Protopteridae; genus Protopterus; species Protopterus annectens. The sequence continues at coordinate 549,004,772 of NC_056731.1, forward strand.
GCATCTTTGTTATGTTCCACAGGATCTTCATAGACATTTCTCCAAAATGTATCTATTTCTTCTTTTTTGGTAGTGTTTCAATTCCTTTGGCCTTGTTTCCCAGTTCTCTATAAAAAATTTTTGGGTCATCAATAAATTGCTTATTTTGTACTTTTCCTTTATATTTATCCACATATCTTCTAAGTTTTTCTGCCTGAAATGATATTTTTAGTTTATTATTTGCGATAGTGCATGATAGATCCTGATCTGTTTTGATACTGTGAACTGCTTTTATCACGTCTATCTTTCTAAGTATTTTTGTTGATCTATTCCCTGTTCTATACTCTTCTAACAGTGCCACTTCTTGCCTTAATTCCTTTATAGTTTTCTCTACTCGATATTTTCATGACATTCAATTTTTTTCCTTCCTTTCCATTACTTTTACTAGACTTTTGGACAAACAACTCAAGTTGGAAAAGTCCAAGGTCACAAAAAGGCAAGCTAAGCACACCCCTAAAAATAAATAAATAAATAAATAAATACCACAAAATCCATAATGCCAGCAAGAAAAGTAATTAAGGAAACGACAGCCATAGTCAATCTTCCATCTTCAAAATGCTGAATACTGCACTATCTTGCACAATGGGAAGAGATGGGTAAAACGTGACACATTTAGTAACAACCAGGAAGTAAGCTCACACCATGACTAAATTTTGGGTTTTATACGTATAAAAAGTTCTTTGATACACCCAGTCTCTCATTGTCTCTGTCTCTCTCTGCTTGCCAGAGCCAGAGTAGTTACTTGATTTTAGTCAGCTATTTCCTGTAGTGAAGTGTACAGGATTTGATTCTTTATACCACCATTTGCCAACTGTGTGACTTTGAGTAACTCACTTAACCAGATGGTGCTCCTGGGTTGCCTCTTTACCTAGGTTACAAGTTAGAAAAACAACAAGATAGGGCATACGCAAGAGGCTAAATACTCACAGGTAATGGCTCATCTCCCAGGCCCATGCTTACACTTATCAAGGGTATCAGAACTTGTCAGAGATTTGGGTTGCATGGCTAGGGTTAAAAAGGCTCTTGTGGTCATTAGCCTAGTAAACACCTATGAATCTATGAACCTATCATATACAGTTTCTGAACAATGATCAAACCCTGCACCGCAGAAACTGGGTCATTAACAGCTCAAAGCCATAACTCATCTGCACAAAGGATTAGACAAACTGTTGTAGCACATCACAGTACCTGCAAATAAAAGGTTAAATTAAAAATGCATTCATATTTTGTTGTACCCCTCTTGCCTTCATTTTACCTGCCTGGCTCCCTGGCACCTGCCCACACCAGGTTTACCAGCTATCTTCCTTGCCACCCCAGGATTTAATTTGGTATGCTAGGGCTGGTCAAGAAATGAGGACACCAGGGGCTCAGCAGACCTGAACTTGCATCTGGGGGGCATCTTTTTACTTGTGGTCTATCCATTCTTCCCCTTGTCTTGCAATCTCAGTGGTATACCTAGGAGGTGGGCATGCAATACAGATATGCAGTGTATCACCCCCACCTCCACAGCAACTCAGCCATGTCTCCACCATATTCCCCTCTTTAGGCATGTCTGCCTTGTGGCATCCCTGACCTCTGCCAGGAATCATGATTATAGACACTCATGGGACGGACCTCCTACCCCTGGATGGCTACACTCATTCAGCCCTGCCACTCCTTCAGTTGCTCGAGCCACTAATCGAGCCTGAGTTGCCAGGGTCGTAGTCAGGGCTTTATCCTTCTACACCACAGAAGCAGATAAAAATGTATTCATACTTATATTTTATCATTAAATGTGTACACTACAAAATATGCATAATGTCAATGGTTAACAAAACAAAGAAAACAAGGATCATGCCCAAAGAATGTAGCTCATAAGTTGAAGTTCCTGTTTACTACAATCAAGTCCTTCCTTTACATTATAACTAATCTGGGATGCAGAGTACACACACACACACACACACACACACACACACACACACACACACACACACACACACACACACACACACACAAGCACATGACTGTCAATTACAACCCCTTGTATGACTGTGCTTGCAATAAAATGAATAAACAAATACATAAACAATGACTGAGAAGTCTATTTCAGCTAACTACTGTGAGAATCATACAGTGAATCCAACTGCACACTCCCATGGCCTCCCAACCTCAATCAGAGGCAATGACCCAACAATCAGGAACAGATTTTAAACCTTTGTCTTAGCTTGCATTTGCAAGCATTTTCTGTAGGACACAAAGTCTGAAACTGACATGTCGCATTATTTAGTGACTATAATGTGCAACAATTTGTCAGAAAGTCACACATTTTACAAGGAACAAACCTAAGTAATTAACAGTTTCTTTGCCCAAGAATTCTGGACAAAGCCAAAAATAATTGGGGGGACCCAATAGAGACAAATTTTTAAATAGAATTTTATTGCATATTTGTTAGCCACTGCAGAAAGTGTCCCTCTTCAGAGATGACCCAGGAATATTGTCTGAGAGACTTCTTAACTGGCAAATGGAGGATGGAGGATTCAAACCCTGCACTTTTGATTACAGGAAACAGTTTAACAGCTCAGAGCCTTAAGTGTTAGAGAACCCTAATTCACTTAAAAGGTTTACAGAATAAACAGGTGTTGCATGATGGACATGCATTTTCCGATAAGAAATATGACACCCAAATCACTAATTTACCAAAAAAAAAATGAAGTTAAAGGAAGTCTGGCAATTGTTGTGGAGGATTGAGGATGAAGAGTCAAAGCTCAATATTTTCCTAGTCATATAACCACAAACTTCGAACTGGAACATTTTGCGTGCAGACACGCGCGCACACACACACACACATACACACACACACACACACACACACACACACACACACACACACACACACACACACACACACACACACACACACACACACACACACACACACACACACACACACATACACACACCTGTTCTTCTGCCACTCTCTAGCTAAAGTATTTTCATCAGACACACAATAATCTGTTCTGCCTTTCAAAAGGACTGTACCTATGGAAAGAGTCTGCACTATCAATCTTGAAGTAGAATTGGGTGCAATGCCCTCCAGCTTGATGCACAAAAACTCTTGCAGAAAGAGTCAACCACACTTGCATGCAGACAGGAAAGAGAGACTTATAAAAGTATTCCAGGGAACACAGAGGGACTTTCAGCCAGGGATGTAAAGGTATTCCAGGGGCTATGGCACTCAGGAAGCATGTACTTTCATGGGGGCACATTCGCCTGTGTGCCCCCATCTAGCACCATCCCTGCCTATAGCAGCAAATGGAAATACAGCACTGTTGCTATTATGTGTTTTTTCTTCTCAATGAGAAAGCAGATGTATAGAGAAAATGGGTGTCAGTTTGGTAGGATATGATGTATAAAAAAGTTAATGTCATCTGTACGATCACTTCTGTATAACCTCTTTTTTCAAAATATGTGTTTTGTACCCAAGTATCTTATTAGAAGTCCTTAAGTTTTTTATTGTCAACTGTCTTCAGGGGACTTACATGTGTCTTCTTACATACAGGCAGTAAATCTGTATTTCAGAGTATTTCAAAAGGCTGTTGTGTCATAGTCTGGTACTATATTTGGTTTCCACCTGTGGGCTGTTCAACCTCTATTATCCAGTATATAAGTGTACTAGGTTATTATTATATCAGAAGTAAAAATCCTATATATTTCACCAGGATAGATAGATATTTTTTGCATTTGTAATATGTCATAGCTGCAATGACATACTTCAAATTGCTAAAGGGGTCGACCCAAATTCAGTGGTGTGCTGTACTGGAAGCATTGAAGTTAGAATTGCAGTCTTTGTGATTGTTGGGCTTGAATACACTGTTGTTATTAGCTGAAAAAATTGCAATATAATCTCTCAGGTCAGATATATAGCCTTTCAAAGACAGGTTGCAGTAGTTTTAGTTCACGAGTCTGTACTGTCACAGTATGGCATCTTGCATTACACTTAGTTGTCATTAAGGATGCTGCAGTGAAGTTATACTCAGTACTCTGAGTACAAAGAATTCAATGTATTTTACTAGATTAGAGAAGATTTTGGTTTATGGAATAATGACTGTGCCTCCTGAGTTTAGAGTCATGGCCCAGGAAACTGCATTATAACAAAATAAATTTGTGTGTGTGTCTTACAGCTGGAGCAAAAGAATAAATACACTTTGTATCCAAGAGTTATGGCATATTATTCTGAAAAAAATTGTATAATGTCCTTTAGGTTATGGAGAAATGGTCCTTTATTGCTAGGTACCACCAATAGTCTTATATAGCCCTCAAAGCCAAAAATAGTGTTATTGTCTAAGAAAAAACAGTGGGCTGGATTTACGATGGCTTGCACGGAGTCTACGAGTAGAGTAAGACTCCATGCAGCCATCATGTCTGACGAGCGATCCACGAACAGCCTGTAGGGGCATGTAAGAGAGCTCATAACATGTCTCCTACACGGAGAGGGCTGTGATATGCAAATTACCTCACTTGCAGCTGAAAGGCATGCAAATGAGGTAAACTTGCAATCCAGGAAGCAGAAACCTGTCCGAGTAGGAGACGTGTTAGCTGCAGAAATGTACTCAGTTGACAACTGAGTACCGCTCTGCAAATAGCACAATGGAGCCTTGTCAGCTCCAAATAAAGGTTGCATATGGTTGAGGAAGCATGCCAATGGCCAAATATACGGCCATTGTAAAGTTTCCTTGATACAAAATTAAAATAAAAACTTTTTTTTCCCGCCGATTTCCCATGTTTAAGCGTAGTGTAGCGTTGCGCAAACGGGGTGCACTAAAAAAATCATAAAATAAGGCAATAAGAGCCACAAACAGGGAATTTATGACAATTGTCAAATTACAATGTAAGGGAATAGCAGGCTGAAGACAACATGGCCACTGAGTAAGGGTTGCTAAGGGGAGAAGCCCAGTCTAAGACATGTAACCAAGCATTAGTAGGCAATCCTATGTAAATGAGTGTTAGGATAGTGAATTGCACTTTTACATAGCAAATGAGCACTGTCAGTGGAGTGTAGGAGTAGGATATGGGGAGGAACAGAGTAGGAAATAGGTGACATCACCAGGGGGGTATGTATGAAAGTAGTGAAGCTCATTGGAGGACAGTGGCATGTGTTAGGTGTCAGTTAGACATCATGGAAAGAGGTGTGTCAACAGGTAGGCCAGGGAAATCCAAGAAATGGAAGGTGTATACTGTGGATAACACCAAAGTTTCTTGCTGAGTGGGCATGCATGCTTGTGCGCGTGTGTAAACCCGAGTAAGACAAAGTGCGTGTGTGGAAATGTGAGTGCGCGTGTTTAAACCGGAGTAAGCATGTATAAGACTGTAAAGACCTGTAAGCCTGTTTGCGCCGGTGTGCACACGTTTTAACTCAAATAAGAAAGTTTTAGTCTGTCTAAGCATGTGTGCGCGCATGTGAGCTGCTGTGAGCGTGTATGCACTTGTATGCGCGTCGCTCCCCCTGAGGAAACAGAAAGAAAAAGGAAGCACAACACATGCAGGAAGCTACCAGGTAATACAAGTAGAGCTAGCAGGTGAAAACAACCGAAATCAGGCAATTACACAGGCAGAACACTAGCCCAGCCCAGCACTTAAAACTCTGTAAACAACAGTGCAGTTTGTTTCTTTCAAGAGACACTGCAACACTGGAGTAAGCTACTAGAAGTGAAAACTGAAAAAGCTTCACTCAGACAGAAAATGCTAGGGGCTGCCATTGCTGTTATAAGGTGACATATGCAACATGCTAAGGGTGGTGACAATGCAAATGCTGCCGGACAACCCACAGTGAGGAGACGGAGAAGAGTGTACAGGCCCAGGGTCACCTACCAGGGGTTACATGAGCTGGAGATAGTGGAGTGCCATAGAGTGAACGAGACCTCCTGCAGCAAATTGTTGAGCTGTGCAGGCCACGCCTCACATACAGAACCAACAGAGGGGAACCCATCCCAGTGGAAACCAAGGTATGTGTTGGCCTAAGAATACTAGCAACAGGTACCTTTCAGAGACCAACTGGTGATATGATGGGGATATTCACAGGCATCAGCATCCAGGGTACTGCACCAATTCCTGGATGCCATGTCAGCACATGTCGGTGATCATGTATATTTCCCCAATTTCTGTGAGGTATTGGCCAGAAATATGTGTCTCTTCCAGCAAATAGCAGAATACCCTGAGGTAGTGGGTGCAATAGACTGCACGCATATATGCATCAAAGCACCAGCCGGTGAATGGGGTAGGGCCTACATTAACTGCAGGGGCTTCCCTTCCATCAACTGCCAGGTCATGTGTGATGCCCATGGCATAATAATGAATGTGTGTGCTGGCTGCCCTGGAAGCTACCATGATTCCCATATCTGACATCTGACACAGCTGTACCAGCCATTTGCCAGTGGGGACATCCCACATGGTCACTTAGTGGGGGATGCTGGCTACGCACCGGAGCCGTGGCTGATGACACCCATCAGAAATGCACACACACCTGAACAAGAACGCCATAATGAGGCACATGCACAAACACGAAATGTAATCGAGCGTGTGTTTGGGTTGCTGAAGTCACAATTCCGGTGCCTAGACGCATCTGGTGGAGCCTTGCAATACTCACCAACTACATGTACCCAAATTGTCATGGTATGTGCTATGCTACATAATAGGATCCTGCGAAAACAGCAGCAGCAGGACCAGCATAAGCCTGGGCCAAACAGCCCCCCACCAGTGCCAAGGCCATCACAGGCAGAGCATGACTCAGAGGAGGAACAACCTGAGCCTGCCCCGGTAGGCAGAAGGAGGCATGCCCAGTATGCCTTGGCCTTGGCAAAGAGGCAATGCATAGCACATACACTGGCTCAGTAGGAACCCTGGAAATGATACCTCTCTCTGACTCACACATATAGTAAACGGGATGCCTAAGTTGACACAACCTGCTTCCAAACATGTACAGGGAGTGTAGTATGTGCATCCAACATAGGCAGCCCTGCAGCACCACCTGAGGCATGATTGCCATGTGTTAAGCAATGTAACACCATGTAGTATATGCAAACTTGATGACCCTGAGTAACATCCTACCCTCACCAAGCATGATGCCACAATATGAAGACAAGATGATCAATTACAACAATTGTCTTAAGTATTGTTGTTAGTCAAAGGGGATCCAATGCCTGTCAGCCTGGGATGACATGCTCAACAAGACACGATGCTCTGCTAGGGATGGCTTGCACCTATCACCCCTGGCCTTTTGGATACTGGCAAAGGCTGTTGTCACCCCCATAGTGCCTTGAATAGGTAAGGCTCAAAACACAAACCCACCTCCAAAGGTATCACAAGGGATAAGAAACTAGAAGTAATGCTACCCAATGCCAGAAGTCTAAACTGCAAGATGCATGCAATCCAAACTCTCCTCAGGATGGAGAATGTTGATATCTGTGCAGTAACAGAAACCTGGTTCAAGGCTCCCAAGAGCACCCTAGCACTACTAGGTTACACCTCATACCATGCTTTACAGCCCCAAAACATGGAACTAACTATGAAAGGAGGGTGAGTATCAATAATTGTCAAGGATACCCACACCCCCAGGTTGGTGCCACAGCATGAAGCAGCACAGACTATCCACGTGCAAGTAACAGTGGCTAAAACTGCCTCCCAGTTCGTAACATGCTACAGACCACCCTCTTAAACCCAGGAACCCCACCTGGCCTACTTGAGAACACATGAAAATATGAAGGTCTCTCCAAACAACATTATATTGGGTGACTGCAACTACCCAGACATAGACTGGGAGCATTACTCTAGCTCCAACACCCTAGGCCAAAAGTTCCTGGAATTCAAAAACCGAAATGCTATGGAACAACTTGTTACCACTCCCACAAGAGGGGTAAACATACTGGACCTGATAACCGCCAACATGGGGACTCTATGCCCAAGACCAGAAGTGTATCCCTCACTAGTAAGATCAGACCATAGAGTAATCTCACTAGCTATTCACATCCCGACCCCAGTCCCTGGCTAGAAAACCACAGTAAAAAACATGTGTAAAGCACATTTTGCACTCCTCCAAACTATGGTGGAATCCATTAAAGCCCTTGTGCCTGAGGAAAATATGGCCCAGACCTCAGAACCCTTTATAAATGCATTCTATGAACACCTTCAGGAATGCATGGATTATGCAATCCCAAATAAAACCAAAACCCAAAAAGGGAAGGCATCTCTGATCAGTATTATGACAAAAAACTATGGCCACACATAAAATCCTCTAAGGCCAGCTACGAGATAAAAATTGTATAGGACACTAAGGATAATCACAAGGCTTTCTTTACTGATGGTAGGAACCTGGGTGGGAATTCCCAGATATGCTCAGAATTAGTCCAAAATGACAAACAATACACCAAACCCACAGACATTGCCAACATCCGACCTGACAGGTTCAGTGCAAACTCCCCCCCCACACCAAAAGGCCAAATATCTATCCCAGCAGAGTGCTGGCCCCCTGACATCACAGATGCTCAGGTAACAGCCAGCGTCTCCAAAGCAAAACACACAGCATCAATGGGACCAGATGGTGTCCCGGGCTGCATCCAACATGAACTCCAAGAAGAATTGAACACCAAATAAAACTACTGCTCAATCTCAGCCTTACCACAGGATATGTACCCAAAGAGCAGTGTACAGCAACAGTGGTCCCTCTCCACAAAGGTGGTGCCTGAATGCATACTGCAAACTATCACCCCAGAATCCTCCTGACTAGCCTGGTCTGCAAATCTATGGAAAGGATCATCATGGACCTCAGAAATAAAGATATTGGGGACCTACAGACACTGGACCCTACCCAGTGTGGCTTTCTTAAGGGCAGATCCTGTCCCTTAAACCTGGTTGAGTCATTTGAAACAGTCACCAAGGCCATTGATGAGGGGAAGGTGGTCCACACAGCCTACCTGGACCTTGCAAAAGCCTTCCATACAATACCCCACTTGGTCATTATAGATAAGCTCACCAGCTTAAATATAAACCCCTATGTCACTAGATGGGTTGCAAACCAGCTCAAGGACAGAACTGACGTGTTCAGAAATGCTGGAGCCATGTCAGACTCCAAACCAGCTACAACTGGCATCCCACAAGGCTCGGACTTCCCTTGTTTGGTATATATTTCTCGGAGGTACAGGCCAACATGGAAGGTCTGTGTCTGAACAAGTTTGCAGATGACTACAAACTGAGCCCCATATCTGACCCTCCAGCTGACACAAGCATCCTACAAAAGGGCCTCATAGAAACAGACAACTGGTGCCAGAGCCATGTCATCAAGCTAAATGCAAAAAAGTGTATAGTCATCCCCTTTGGCAAAAAGTAAGTGCCCACCAATTACCACATTGGTGATAACCCATTAAGTACAGAAGAAGTAATAAGTGACCTGGGGACACAAGTTGATAGAAATCTCGCATTTGACAACCACGTGGCCATAGTGGTCAGAAAAACATTTCATATACCCACCTAATCATGAAGGTATTCACATCTAGATCAGGGGAGGTCAACGTGCCTCTTCAGTCATCCTTCATCAGGCTCACAATTGCGTACAATGCCCCTTGTGGGATGTACCTTAGCAGACACCTCCAGCAACTGGAAAGACCCCAAATGTACCTCACCAGGAGGATCAAAGGGCTCTAACATATGCCATGTGCTGCCTGATTAAACAAACTGCAGCTCCACACAGTGCCATACTGCCTGCCCAGAGGTGATCTGTGTCTGATGCATAAAGCCATGTCCAACCTGGAATCAATGCACATGCTGCACCTTGTAAAATCTGAATCCCATTGAACTATGCACATGAGATACCTGAACCTCAGCACTGAAATAAATAGGACATGCTGGAGTGATAGATCCATAACCCAGAAGCTCCCTCCACTCTTGAGTAAACTCCCAGTCCAGGTTAGCCAGGGAGTCCCTCATTGACTCTCTTCAAGAGGAATCTTGATGAGTTGATGGGAGATTGTATGTTTACTCTGGGTATCACTTTTATGTCACAGTTAGACAGAGGCACAGTATACTAACCTTGAAAAATGTCATGGCAAACTCCAGTTAAAATGTGTGTTGAAGGACAAAAACACTCTGACTAGGATTAGAAATGCCCTAGGGCACATAGCCTAGTGTTTGTCAATGTCCACCCAAGTTGCAGAATACACTAGTAATGTTGGACAAGCCTGGTTTAAGTAGGCCATAGCTGAACAAAATGCAACATGGTCATATTTGCCCAACTGGCCCTTAACCAGTCTGGTGTGCTCAGTATGAATATTTAAAGCAGTGATGGGACTCAAACACAGGATACTGTGCACCAGCGTGAAAGGACTGAACCACTACACTATGACAATATTATAGTGTTTGGTCAGTATGAAAGAATGTTGACAAGTGTATGCAAACTATCCCATGGAAACCCTGCAGGCACAGCATAATCCCTGTTGGGTTCAGACACAAAGCAGTTGGGCAGTAAGAACACAACATGACTTCCAACACACACACTATAAATGTCAAATATTGTTCAAGTTCACACACAACCACAAATGTAGTGGACCTCAGATCTCAACATATGGAAAGGTCACACTGGGCATGCTCACACACTTTGATAAATGAAACATATGTCATGCAACAAACCATGGAAAGCCTGAACTGGACATGCTCACACACTTAGGCCATGTCTCAGTATAGCAGTCGGCCACACATATCTGGCATTTGTATGTTTTAAGCCAGGAACCTCCCACAATACAGCAATCTGCCCAGTGCACACAGTTAAATGACAACAGAGACATAAGTAATATACTGGAACCTTGTCATGATCAAACATCTTCCACAGATACACAAGTTGTTCATAGAAACAGGGAAAGCTATGGCAATAAAGACCTGCAAACAGTTTATCAGCAACAAATATTGTGCATCCCAAACAGAAACATATGGGTGCAGAGGTCGATACTAGGCTGTTTGCCCTAGGGAATACATAAGCCTAGGCAGAGTGTATTTGGCACCTGCCTCCCCAGTACAGTAGCCTACTGTGCCTCTGTAAAGTATGTCACAGAAGGCACCGTTTAAGGCTAGTTTGCTGTGCCTCCGTCAAGCAGGGACACAGTGGAGATCCCAGGGGTTGAATTTGCAATGTCACATCCATGTGGCTGGAGTTTGCTGGAAGAGGGTTGGCGAGGGGCTATGTCTAACACTAACTGGGATTCAATTCCAGACTGAGGGGAGACTTATCTGTAGTGTCTGGGCAATTTCACTGTCAAAACTTGCAAGTGATGATTTTGAGGGATTGAAGTGTCTTTGCAATACTGTTCAGAGATGTCCTCCCTCTGTGGGATATTGCTCTGTTATGTATTAACTCTCTCCTTCTGTTGTACAGCTTATATATGGCTGGTGTCAACCAGACAGGTCTCCTGTTGTGGAGGAGTCTTGGTTTTATTTGGGATAGCATGATCAATGCAAACCTTAAGTGCTCATAGAATGCATTTGTAAAGGATCCTGCAGATTGGGCTGTATAATCCCCCAGCACAGGGCCTTTGAAGTATTCCACCCCAGTCTTCACAAGTGCAAAGTCTGCTTTTGAGAAATACATTGTTTGCAGTGATTTCCTTGCCTGGGGGTAGGGATGGGATATGGACGTCCAGGAAAAGTTGGTTATGGTCAGATCTTAACAATGGTGGTCTACCTCTGGTGTGGAACATAGAGTCCCCATGTTGTTGATGATCAGGTCCAATATGTATTCCCCCTTGTGGCTGTGGTGACTGTTTCTGCCATAGCACATGGATTCACAAATTGTAGTGGCTGTAGGGTGATGTTGTTGAGGCCTGAGTAGTTCCCCCATCAATATTCCTGTACCTGAAGTTAACCACTGTAATGGCGTATGTGAATACCTTCATATCCTACACTGTTCCCAGGGAAGCCAAGTGTGGTTCCTGGATATGGGGGGGGGGGGTGGTGGTGGTCTGAACTACACATGAAACCAAAAGGCAGTTTTGCACAATGGTAGTTGTATATGTATGGCCTGTCATGCTTAGTGCAGTGGTAACAACCCAGAGGTGTGTGTATCTGTGATGTATATGGATACACCCCCTAGTTGTGTTGTGTGTTACAAGTCCTGTGGTCATGAAGCATGGTATAAAACATAACCTGGTAAAATCTTTTGGAAATCTGCAAACTTTTTTGGCAGATTCGCACAGCCGCCTATGTGTACCCAGGTCTGAATGACCATGTGTCTATCAGTTGTATCTTAAATAATTTGTCATTAAAAAGATAATATGGGTAGGTTGAACATATGTTTTTATTGTTTTTATGGTTTTAAGTTCACAGGTTTAATGAGAATTTAATTGGATTGACAATTATTTAAGATTATAATAACCTTTTTTGTGTTGTTTTTTAATTATGGTGCAGTAAGATTTTAGTTTGTTATACTTGCACCTTTTAGGATGAAAGTACTCTGTTTGCTGGTGCTTAGTAATAGGAACGCACCCCCTAACGGGTCTATGTGATTTGTTAGTTTGAACACACTTAATTAGCATAATTGATTTTATAAAAATGTGGTTGTTATTCAGAGATGTAAAACTTTTTTGTCTGAGGAAGGAGTGCCATTGAGTTCTCTGAAAGCTTGTGCTTACTTCATTAAATTTACATATTTTTTATTGTCAGCCTTGGACTTGTGCTTTTTACAGCTCATTCATTTGGTTTACCTGATAAAACATAACCTGGCAGTGCCGATGTGCATATGTGACCCTGAACTAGGCGTCTGTTAATGCATATATATTGTTATCCCCCATACTGAGGGATAGGAATAGATGTACATACCTCTTTGTAAAAACTGATGTCAGCACCCTATAAATACAGCAGGAGAAAGGGAACCACCCAGTAATGCAAATAGCGTGCTGTGCTAATGTGTCTCTCTCAAGTATTATAACATAGTTAGGTAGGGGTTTGAATTCTGCAAATTCTCTGTGTGTGTGCAATTCTCTTTGAAAGAAATGGCCCTTTTGACAACTGGAATAACACACTACATGATGTTCATTCCTCTTTGTAAAGACTGATGATGTCAGCACCCTATAAATACAGCAGGAGAAGGGAAACCACCCAGTAATGCAAATAGCGTGCTGTGCTAATGCATCTCTCTCAAGTGTCATAACATAGATAGGTAGGGGCTTAAATCCTGCAAATGCTCAGTGTGTGTGTGTGTGTGTGTGTGTGTGTGTGTGTGCAATCATCTTTGAAGGAAATGGCCCTTTTGACAACTGGAATAACACACTACATGATGTTCATTCCTCTTTGTAAAGACTGATGATGTCAGCACCCTATAAATATGGCAGGAGAAAGAAAGCCACCCAGTAATGCGAATAGCTCGCTGTGCTAATGTGTTTTTCTCAAGTGTCATAACATAGGTAGGGGTTTGAATCCTACAAATGCTCAGTGTATGTGCAATTCTCTTTGAAGGAAATGGCCCTTTTGACAACTGGAATAGCACACTACATGATGTTCATTCCTCTTTGTAAAGATTGATGATGTCAGCACCCTATAAATACAGCAGGAGAAGGAGAGCCACCCAGTAATGTGAATAGCATGCTGTGCTAATGCGTCTCTCTCAAGTGTCATAGTATAGTTAGGTAGTGGTTCGAATCCTGCAAATGCTCAGTGTGTGCAATTTCCTTTGAAGGGAATGGCCCTTTTGACAACTGGAATAACACACTACATGATGTTCATTCCTCTTTGTAAAGACTGATGATGTCAGCACCCTATAAATACAGCAGGAGAAAGGAAAACACCCAGTAATGCGAATAGCGCGCTGTGCTAATGCGTCTCTCTCAAGTGTCATAAAATAATTAGGTAGGGGTTTTAATCCTACAAATGCCATGTGTGTGTTTGTCACACAGTTTGTCAATGTGTGGTGGGTTTTACTTTTATTATTGTATGACATATAATTATAACAGTAATTTCAATGCACACATCAGGTATGTGTGTGCCACATACAGATATGTACCTGTGACCTTCAATAGTTCCTATGTGTGAAGCCTGCCTCATATGAACACAGTTGTTACCTTTGCCAGCATGTGCTGCAGATTCCCAGACCGTACGCCATACATGTATGTTGTTAACAATGCAGGCTACTGCAGTGATCTGTGTCCTAGGCCAACTGGGTGGCACACACTCATGAAAGCTGTGATATATTAATGTGGGTGAGGGTTCATGTCTGGAGTATATGTCACACATGTTATAACACAGCAAAGTCTGTGAGTAATGGACATCCAGTGTAGGTGTATGGCAACTGTTTCTGATATGCATAAAGACACCTTCTTGCTTAGGCGATACACCAAGGGACTGCACAATACCTTTGGAAATGTGAATATCACAGAATAGACAAGAAAAAACTTGTCCATATGTACACACCATTACCCGTTCTACATGATGGGTGCTGCCACCTACATGGTACTGTTGGAATACTATGTTAAGTACATGCTGATGACAAAGTTACAGTTGCGTTACAGTAATAGAGCATGTCTTGGACAACAGGTATCTGTCTGTATGATACCCTTGTGGTGGTCATGTGTGTCATGCGCAGAATGCATTGTAGGCCACTGTATGCATTTCCAGTCGTGGATGAACATATCCCTAGTGTGTTGGCATGTACATGAGACTACTATATGCCAAACAGATTTATACGATGAATTCAAACAGAACAAAAAGTTTGAGTATTACAATCTTACTAAGAATGAATTCACTCTTCTAGGGAACCTCAGAAATGACAATAGTATTCGTATTATGGTTCCTGACAAAGGTGGGGGCATTGCCATTTTTAAAAGTGAGGATTACTCCAATGCAATGAAAAAACTCTTGGCTGATGAAAACACATACTGTCAAGCTTCCATTAACCAAATAAATATTTCATATATGAGAATTAATAGTTATTTGGAAGAATATCTATTAGAGGATAGAATTAGTCCCAGTGAATATGATTTTCTTTTCACAAAATTCCCTAAAATTCCTGTATTTTTTGGGATCCCAAAGATACACAAGGACATCTGCAGGCCTCCTTTTAGACCTATTGTGGCAGCAAAGGGATCAAAAATACATTCACTCTCTGTATATATTGACTTTCATATACAGCATGTGGTTGAAAAGACGCCGCATTTGTTAAAAGACTCCTGGGAATTTCTGAAAAATATCAAGCAAGATTTATTTGATGAGGATGTTATATTTTTAACCATAGATGTAAGAGATCTTTTTACATGCATTCCTAAAACTGAAGGAATGAACCTATTTGAAGAAGTACTTTTCCAACATTCAGACTTGAAAAATGATAAAATTTTACTTATTTGTGAATTAATGAATTTAGTTCTCGAAAATAACTTTTTAAGCTTTGAGGGTGAATTTTACCAGCAAATTACTGGTGTCCCTATGGGAGCAAACTGTTCACCGGTATATTCTAATTTAGTGCTACTAGGTTGGGAAACACATTTTGTATTTAATGGGCCATATTGGCCCCACATCAAATTATATCTCCGATACCTGGATGACATTTTCATTTTATGGGGGGGGAGTGAAGAGGACATTGACCATTTCATTAATTTCATCAACAACAGCACCACTTTTCTCTCATTCACTTTCCAATACAATAGAATGAACATCAACTACCTTGACACTTGTATATACAAAGATACATCTAAAAGGCAGTTTAAATCCAAAATATTTAGGAAAAAAACATTCTGTAACGCTTACTTACACTTTGATAGTTGTCATCCCATGTCACAAAAAGTTAGTATCATAAAAGGGCAAGCAATTAGAATTGCCAGGATGACCTCACAGTTAGCGGATTTGGAATTGGAATTTGACATGTTAAGAAAAATGTTTTTAGAGAGAGGGTATCCCTTGGATTTGATTAACACTACTCTTAACAACATATATGAACAATGGGGTCATAAATATATTCCACTACTAGGTATTGATGACAGCAACACGGTGGACAGGACAAACAGTAAAGATTTTCAAACCACTTGTGTGTTAACATACAATACAAGAACCCCGGCTATCAAGAGCATTTTCCAAAGAAATTGGAACATTATTAGATCTAATGACGGTGTGCAAAACAAGTTGGGAAATCAACCCAACTTTATCAACAGAATAGGGTCCAACATGAAACAACTCTTAGAATATAAGAAATCTAATACACCCCTAAATAAAAGGGGTACCAAAAAATGTGGAATGTGCAATTATTGCTCTTTTATCTGTGTTGAACCCACCATTACGTTAAACAATGTCATGAAAAGTAAAGTTTATTTACAGAATGGTAACTGTAACACAAAGGGAGTGGTATATCTTGCTACATGCCACACTTGCCAACAATTCTATGTAGGCAAGACTGAAAGATCATTCAAAAGCAGGATATACGAACATCTGAATGATATTAGGAATAAAAAGAACACCAATTCCTTATATAAACACAGTATATCCTGCTCAGAGTTTAGGCAATTCACATTTGGTATCTTGGACACAGTCAAAATAAACAACAGAGGTGGTGACTGGAAAAACTTGTTAAAAAAGAAGGAGAGTCAATGGCAATATAGATTGGCTTCCATGTTTCCCCCAGGATTAAATGAAACAGTGTCATTGATACCCCTATTAATTGAAAGGGCAAACAATATTTGAAATATGGAAAGCCCGGACTTGGGACAATTATTACAACATTGATAAAAGTTTTTAAAAAAAATAATTGTTATTTAACAGTTAAATATACAATACATACATACATATATACTTAATATCAACATACATTTTTATAACAAAATTTACAAAATATTAATGGAATTAATTCTATGGTATACACATGAGTTCTTTTATGAGTTTTTAAATCTATTTAAAATGTTTATTTATATCCTTTGTACCATTTTTTTCTCAAACATTTACTTTTTCCTCATATATCTATTTTATATTATTAATTGTGTATTTTTGGAGCTAACAACAATATTTGTATTAACACAAATTTTATGATTTAAGGTGTTATTAACAAGTGTATGTTTCTTTAAACAGACTTCAATTAAAAGTGTGACATCATGTATTAAGTACTATTTAAAAGTGTAATTAAAATCTATTCATTGTTTCTGAAGAAGTCTCTATCAGGAGATGAAAGCGCTAAAACCTCTTGTTCACAATAAATGGTTGCATATACTTTTGGCTAATACTGGTGTTATTTTGCTAATACTGGTGGTCCTTTTTGGCGTCCTGGATTCCTGGATTCCTGGTTCAATTTGTTTTATTTTAACAGTTTGGCTGTTCACTTTTGTCTTTTGCTTATTTGTCACACAGTTTGTCAATGTGTGGTGGGTTTTACTTTTATTATTGTATGATATATAATTATAACAGTAATTTCAATGCACACATCAGGTATGTGTGTGCCACATACAGATATGTACCTGTGACCTTCAATAGTTCCTATGTGTGAAGCCTGCCTCATATGAACACAGTTGTTACCTTTGCCAGCATGTGCTGCAGATTCCCAGACCGTACGCCATACATGTATGTTGTTAAAAATGCAGGCTACTGCAGTGATCTGTGTCCTAGGCCAACTGGGTGGCACACACTCATGAAAGCTGTGATATATTAATGTGGGTGAGGGTTCATGTCTGGAGTATATGTCACACATGTTATAACACAGCAAAGTCTGTGAGTAATGGACATCCAGTGTAGGTGTATGGCAACTGTTTCTGATATGCATAAAGACACCTTCTTGCTTAGGCGATACACCAAGGGACTGCACAATACCTTTGGAAATGTGAATATCACAGGATAGACAAGAAAAAACTTGTCCATATGTACACACCATTACCCGTTCTACATGATGGGTGCTGCCACCTACATGGTACTGTTGGAATACTATGTTAAGTACATGCTGATGACAAAGTTACAGTTGCGTTACAGTAATAGAGCATGGCTTGGACAACAGGTATCTGTCTGTATGATACCCTTGTGGTGGTCATGTGTGTCATGCGCAGAATGCATTGTAGGCCACTGTATGCATTTCCAGTCGTGGATGAACATATCCCTAGTGTGTTGGCATGTACATGGGACTACTATATGCCAAACAGTATTCTTCCCAGGGATGTGTGGGGCTCAGTAAGAATGGCTACTGGTATAGTGTAGTACTGCAGGGATATCACTGACACTGGGTTTCCTACATCTGTGTATCAGTTGAGAATACATCATGTAATAGGCTCATAGGTTCATACTAGGCTATCTGCCCTAGGGCAGTTATAAGCATAGCCAGACTGTGTTTGGCTTTCACCACCCATTTTAAATGAATTTTGCTATGCCCTTTTTCCAGGTTAGTATACTCTGCCTCTGTGTAACAGTGACACAGAAGTGATACCCAGGGTAAATCTACAATCTCCCATCCACTCAGCAACATTCCTCTTGCAGAGAGTCATTAAGGGACTCTGCCTAACCTGGACTGTGATTTTATTCCAGAGTGAAGGGAGCCTCTGGGTTATGAATCTGTCCCTCCAGCATGTCCTATTTATTTAAGTGCTGAGGTCCAAGTGTCACGGGCGTATAGCTCCATGGAATTTGGATTTTCTGAGGTGCAGCATGTCCATTAATTCCAGGTTGGACTTGGTTTTATATGTCAGGCATCTGTTCGAGCCCTTTGATCCCCTTGGTGAGGTACTTTTGGGAACTTTCCAGTTGCTGCAGGTCAGGTGTCTGGTAAGGTACAACACAAAAGGGGCATTGTACTCAATTATGGGCCTGATGAAGGATGACTAAAGAGGCACGATGACCTCCTCTGATCTAGCTGTGAATCCCTTCATGATTAGGTGGCCTATAGAAACTGTCTGTCTAACCACTACAACCATGTGGTTGTCAAATGAGAGTTTGCTATCAACTCGGGTCCCCAGGTCCCTAATCAGGTCTACAGTACTTAATAGCTTACCACCTATGTGTTAATTTGTGGGCACTTTGTTTTTGCCAAAGGGGATGACTATACACATTTTGGCGTTTAGCTTGAGGCCATGGCTCTGGCACCAGTTGTCTGTTTCTATAAGGCCCTTTTGTAGGATGCTTCTGTTGGCTGGTGAGTTGATTATGGCACCCAGTTTGCAGTCATCTGCGAACCTGCTCAGCCACAGTCCTTCTGTGTTGGCCTGTACCTCTGAGAAATATATACCAAACAAGAGAGGTCCCAGGACTGACATCTGTGGGACACCACTTGTAACCAGTTTGGAGTGTGACATGGCTCCAGCAATTCTGACCATGTGTGTTCTGTCCGTGAGCCAGTTTGCAACCCATCTAGTGACATGGGGGTTTATAGTTATGCTGGTGAGTGTCGCTATAATGCTCGAGTGGGGTATTGTATCGAAGGCTTTTGCGAGGTCCAGGTAGGCTGTGTTGACCACCTTCCCCTCGTCACTGGCCTTGGTGACTGTTTCAAAGACATCGACCAGGTTTAAGAGGCAGGATGTGCCCTCAACAAAGCTGAACTGGGCAGGATCCAGTGTCTGTAGGTCCCCAATATCTTTATTTATGAGGTCCATGATGATCCTTTCCATAGCTTTGCAGACCAAGCTAGTCAGGCGTATGGGGCGATAGTTTCCAGGATCCGTTGAGGCACCACCTTTGTGGAGAGGGACCACTGTTGCTGTATGCCACTCCTTGGGTACATATCCTGTAGTAAGACTGGGACTGAACAGTAGTTTTATGTTTGTGTTTAGTTCTTCTTGGAGTTCATGTAGGATGCAGCCTGGGACACTGTCTGCTCCCATTGATGCTGTGTTTTGGCTTTGGGGAGGGTGACTGAGCATCTGAGATGTCAGGGGGGCATCACTCTGCTGGGATATATATTTGCCCTTATGGTGGGGAGGGGGTGAGAAGTTTGTGCTAAACCTGTCAGCAATGATGTTGGCAATGTATGTGGGTTAGGTGTATTCTTTGTCATTTCGGACTACTTCTGAGCATATCTGGGAATTCCCACCCAGATTCCTAACATAACTAAAGAAAGCCTTGTGATTATCCTTAGTGTCTTGTGCAATTTTCCTCTTGAAGCTGGCCTTAGACGATTTCATGAGTGCCCGTATTTTTTTCCAAATACTGATCACAGATGCCTTCCCTTTGTGGGATATTGCTCGATCATGTAGTAGCTTCCTCCTTCTATTGTTTTCTCTTATGTGGCTGGGGTCCACCAGAAAGGATGCCTGTCTTTGGAGGATTGGGTCTGGGTTATATTTGGAATTGCATAATCTGTGCATTCAAGGAGGTGTTAATAGAATGTGTTTATAAAGGATTCAGCAGTCTGGGCCGTATTTTCCACAGGCCCGGGGGCTTTGAAGGATTCCACCTCTGTCTCGGTTTTGAGGTGTGTGGAATTTGCTTTAGACAACTTTTTCACTGTGGTTTTCTGGGCAGGGGCTGGGGTTGGTATGTGAATATCCAGTGGGATTACTCTATGGTCTGATCTTACCAGTGAGGGATACACTTCTGGTCTGGAGCATAGAGTCCCCATGTTGCTGATGATCAGGTGCAGTATGTTTTCCCCTCTTGTGGGAGTACTAACAAGTTGTTCCATAGCATTTGAGTTTATGAATTCTAGGAACCTTTGGCCTAGGGTGTTGGAGCTACAGTAATGCTCCCAGTCTATGTGTGGGTAGATGAAGTTGCCCAATATAATGTTGTTTGGAGAGACCTTCATATATTCATCTGTTCTTAAGTAGGCCAAGTGGGGTTCCTGGGTTTAGGAGGGTGGTCTGTAGCAGGCTATGAACTGGAAGGCAGTTTTACCCACTGTTAGTTGCACGCGGATAGTCTGTGATGCTTCATGCTGTGGCACCAACCTGGGGGTGTGGGTATCCTTGACAATTATTGATACTCACCCTCCTTTTGTAGTTAGTTCCATGTTTTAAGGCTGTAAAGCATGGTATGAGGTGTAACCTGGTAGTGCTAGGGTGCTCTTGGGAGCCTTGCAACAGGTTTCTGTTACTGCACAGATATCAACATTCTCCATGCTGAGTAGAGTTTGCACTGCATGCATCTTGGGGTTTAGATGTCTGGCATTGAGTATAATTACTTCTAGTTTCTTATCCCTTGTGATACCTATGTAGGTGGGTTTGTATTTTGAGCCTTACCACCAGAATGCAAACCATTGACATTGGTAAACCGTATGACCCACAGCATACTGTCAAACCATGTCATACATACATGTGACCCCAGGTGAGACATATGTGTAGTACAACACAAAGTGGCCATCAGTATGAACTACAATGTATGACTACTGTGTCACATGGTGCATGTCACCCTTGCCATGTGTGCACTATGTATCTACATGCAGAGAATGCAACTCCACCTTGTTCACAAATGTACACCTGCAACTGTGTGCTGCAAACATCACACATGTACTGTCCACTCCACAACACATGCAGGCACAGGTACACACAACTGCCATGCGGCACAAGTGCAGACATTACACTTTTGGAATTAACACTGGTGTATAAAAAACTACAATGACAATCATAGTGTTAATGCATCAGGCATGCTGGGATATACCCACAATGATATCATTACACTGTACTGTTAACAACATGATAATATTACTGCAGTGCTATGTAGTCACCCTGTGCATCAGCACCATGTTATCCTGTTCCTGCATCAATGTTACAGATTGCAGGAGGTGGCACAGTTTCATCATATGCACAGGGTGTGTACTTGGTTTGCCAGAGTCTGCCATTGACACATCCAATTGACATGTATGTGTGTGTGTGTGTTAGTGAGGGACAACAGTATAACATGGGGCAATGTTGATGTGGTGTGTGTGTGTGTGTGTGTGTGTGTGTGTGTGTGTGTGTGTGTGTGTGTGTGTGTATGTGTTAGCCCTAGGTGTTAGCATTATTCCTATGTGTATGCATGCACACAGTTCCACCACATGGCTGCCATATACGGGTGTTTGTGGACAACCACAGACTGTACCTGCCAGGTCATACAGATCACTGTCTCTGGCCATGGACACGGTACCTGTGCCTGGCAGGGGTGCTACGGACAGTATCAGGTACTAAGCCAGACTGGGTACTGTCATCAGAAGCAGTGGGTTGTTGACTGGACACATGTCCCTGCTGGGACTGTCCAGAGCCACGTGCATGTGGTCTTCTAGGATGGTCTGATGACAGCGCAGACCCAGCATTGCTGGGGCTGGTACTGGCATTATGGGAGTGGCTGCGGGTTTGTTGTCGTCCACGACGACTGCCAGCTGATGATGTTGCTGGCATGCATCCATGTTGATGTCTCACCCATCCTGCATTGCCCTGGTTCATGGACATGTAGTTGTGGAACAGATCTAATGTGTCCCCCCAACGTCTATCAATGACCTCGCCGATAGTACGGATGGCAGCCGCAAAATCATGCATAGTGTCATTCATAGCAGTGCAATGTGCTCTCAGCTCCCTCAGACCCTGTCTGGTGTACCATTCCATATGTGCCTGTGCCTGCATTACAGCCTGGAACATAGCTGAGGTTGAAAGACCTCTGTGGGCATGTCTGGCAGGGGTAGTACGACCACAGATGCTCCCACGAGAACCCCTGGACATCTGCCTGTGTGGTACCATATCAGGACTCTGGCCATGGCTGCTGTGAGGGGATGCATGTGCTACTGATACCACATTACCCTGGTCAATGCCCACTGTATGCTGTCCCTCAGCTAAGGACATTGGTGACAATGGATGTATCGGCAGGATGACTGTATGCATTGATGGGGTTGACTGCTGTGTACTGTCAATTGGCTGACCAACAACAGACCCTGTCACACCTCCCTGTGCATGCATGCACATATCATTATTCCCCAGCAGTGGCTTCACGTTCCCTGCTGCACGCCAACAGAGCAACACCAGAACCTGTGAGAGGAAGACAGGGAACACAGTTTACAATGTGTACACAATGTTACCACACATGCACACATGCACATGGGCACACATGCACACAGGCACACATGCACATGGGCACACATGCACATGGGCACACATGCACACATGCACACATGCACATGGGCACACATGCACATGGGCACACATGCACACATGCACATGGGCACACATGCACACAGGCACACATGCACACATGCACATGGGCACACATGCACACATGCACATGGGCACACATGCACATGGGCACACATGCACATATGCACACGGGCACACATGCACACGGGCACACATGCACATGGGCACACATGCACATGGGCACACATGCACACATGCACATGGGCACACAAGCACATGGGCACACATGCACACATGCACATGGGCACACATGCACACTCCTCAGTACAGCAGATACAAACACACACACACCTGCAATCCAACACATACACAATACTGTTTGAGGGTATTATTAGTATTAATATTAATAGTATTGTTATTACACACTCACCAGCATGGATTGGCTGCCTTGCTGTTACTCCAGAGGGACCTGCACAAATAAGAGAGTTATTGTCAGTGGCCACAACTGTGCCATTGATACTGTGAGTATGATACAGTACAGTAGTACAACAGTTGGCTTTCACAGATGTAGTGATGATATTCAGAATATCAATCTTGCACAAGAATAGGCAGGGTAACAGCTACACACACAGTACACATCTCACACATGCATAAACTACCAGTGCAGAGAACAGTCAACTACAGATATGGCATGTTACCTGCACTCTCCATGTTCACATTCTGGGTTGCACCGGCCTCCATAATGACACATGTCTGTGGATGTTGTTGTTGTTGGCCTGGAGCCACAACACTTAGGAGGAGCTCCTCCACTCTGGTGAGGGGGGTGGATAGATACCCCACCACCTGCGGCAAGCTGTTGTCTGTGGATATCAGACGCACGCTGATGGACATTTCTAATTAAATCACTGCAGTGATGGCGTACCTGCTCATATGTCTGGTTATGCATGCCTATGTCATTTACCCGACAGACAAGGTCTTGCCACAGTGCAGCCCTCTCCTGCTGGTTCTGGCTGGTCCTGGAAAACAGTGTAGAGAAATCCCACACTAGGCTCTGGTGTATCTCCTCATCCTCTGCAGCTGAATAACATGGGTTGCACTGATGCACCATTGCCCTGGAAGGTAAAGAAAAATATGTGAGCAAGTAATATGGCACACGTAATACTCTACTGTACTGATATCACTGAACTGCCATATATAGCATCTGTCTGTCTATCAGGGGATACACATAAAAATTACCACATATCAGTGCTCAGCCCACAACTGTGTGACAGTGCCTGCCACACTCCATACAACAAACTAGTATACACCAGCACTCGGCACACTGTTTGAGGTACAATGCATAACCTCACACTGGGGGTATGTATCAAGCTAATGGATGGAGAATATTGTCATCCCATGCAATGCATGCAATGCACATTTACAGTTTCACTGGTAATCCACCCTAGTCTTTGCTGCCATACCCTACCTACACTGCAGTCGTACACAGGGAACTACAGCACAACATATGGCAATCTAGTATGTTTGTATCCCAATAACTGACACATCTTTCTCTGGCTTCACACCGAGGACACAAACTACCATGACAGACACAAAGTAACACTGAGCAATCACACCATTACAGACCTTGCACACATCATTCCACCTCACATAGTTGGTATTGCACTGAGTACATGTGTGTGTGCATTGTGTCATAGGTAGGTACTATGCTATTGGTCTGGGCCTACAGCAGCACAGCCTTATGCTATCCAGCCCCTTGGGACACATGTAATGTGATTGTACTTGCTCCTATGAAACAGTTACACAGAGGTGACTCACATGGCATATTACCTATCTCCATAACATTCATCAGGGGTATGTCTGATATCTACTAATAAGGAGCCTTGTTTGTTAATGCTGGGTGGTTTAGTCCAGGGTATGGCATATTTGTGGATAGGAACCTGTACCTCCAGCATGTGCTCTTTACTGCGGTGACAAGGATTAGGGCCATAGGTCATGTAGGCTGGACAGATTGTGAGGTGTTACCATGGCGGTTGGACAACTGGTATGGGTGTGACATAACTCTGTATGTCCAGCACTGGTAACCTCTGTGTAGGCAGTATGCAAGGCACTCTAGTTGTGGTTTTGTGAGTCAGTCTGCATAGGGAATGTGTTTGTGGCCATTATCAGTCTTTGTTGGGTATGTCTGTGGCCTTTCCACTTGCTGTAGTTCTCATGGGAGGTACATACTGCATAGGACATTGTGAGGTGTACAGGGTACACTGACTTACATTTCCCTAGCTGACACACCTTTTGTGATGACACATACCATGTACAGGGATTACAAGACTAGTGTGCCACTGTGGATATCAAAGGGGATGCTATTGTACACCTGTGTCCCATGTTCCCTTCTGACACCTCCAGTGGTAGGCAGGCAACCACCTATGTGGTAGTTAGTGGGTAACATGTTGTGGAATGGGGTATGGTACTGCAGTATCAACACTGGTGTTCTGTCCATGCCTTGGTCACCAGGCACCTGTTGCAGTACATCTGCCCCCATGTTCTCCTCTCTCACTCTCTCTTTATATATATATATATATATATATATATATATATATATATATATATATTTATATACATACATATAAATATATATCAATATATACATATCTATATATATATATATATATATATATATATATATATATATATATATATAAGTATATATACATATCTATATACACTGCTATATATAACCATATATATATATATATATATATATATATATATATATATATATATATATATACATACATATATATAGACATTCATATCTATCTGTATACATGTATGTATCTAAATTTATATCTATATATGTATTTGTCTATTATATCTATATGTATATACATATTATCTATCTATCCATATATCTCTATGTATCTATACAGACCTCTTTGTCTATCTACATATATATATAATATATGTAGATATATAGACATATATATGTATATCGATATATATATATATATATATATATATATATATATATATATATATATATATATATATATATATATATATATATATACACACACACACACACACACACACACACTTCTTAACATCCATTGCTGTACATATACATGCACATGTAGGTACATGGACTGCCCACCTTTCATGGTGGGAATATCACTTCTGCAATGGTTGTGAGACATACCATTCTGTAATGATATTGCACACTGTTGTGCATAATGCATTATGCTGTCCTCAAGCCATATAGCTGTATCAGGCCTTACTGGCTCAGTCCCACAGAAGTTCACCACCACATGACATATACCTGCACTGCATGCTGCTTTCAATGCCACACACTACAACCTACATTGATATGTGCACATAGCAACATTCAACTACTTATGTATGTCCAGCCTTCACTAACAGTTGCAGAATGTCCCTTGCCCTATGCACATCTTCATATACATATAGATACAGACTGCTAACACATATAGAGGGTTCACAGTATGTATATTATTAGATTATGTAGTTTACATTACCTTTGTCTCTGACAAATTTGTTTTGGATTGCTGGCTGGCTGCCTGAATGGCTGGATGGCTGGCTGCTTGGATGGCTTGTTTGCTGGCTTGCTTGCTGGCTTGCTTTTTTTTTTTTTGGGTCTCTGTGTCTGTCTCTGTTTCTCTCTCTCCCTCCAGTTGCTGCAATGATATTATTGCATGTGTGGACTGGCAGTACAGGCTGCTTTTGTAGGTATCTGCACATGTGCATGTGATGGCCTCTGCACCAATTGGTGGCCAGCATTTACTAATTGCATGCAGCCTGCTGTGTGATAATTGCAGTTCTCACTGTGATTTCAGGACACTACTATAAAATGTTAGGTTAGGTAGGC
The DNA here is from genome assembly GCF_019279795.1 of Protopterus annectens. Classification (NCBI taxonomy): domain Eukaryota; kingdom Metazoa; phylum Chordata; order Ceratodontiformes; family Protopteridae; genus Protopterus; species Protopterus annectens. The sequence goes on from NC_056731.1 coordinate 549,031,685, forward strand.
GTAGGCCTTTCAGTTTTGCAAGGTGGGGACCATGTTGGTTTGCTGTGCACACTGTTGTGTCAGTCAGAAGATTGATATGTCTGTCATATCTAAGGTGTGTAGTAGCCACTGAAATGCATGTTGTACTGAAACCTGACTGTTGCTTTTTCCAGTTCACTCTTCTCAATGTGTATGTTAACCCACACCTGCTAATGCTAACACTGTTTACATGTGAGTATGTACTTTCCTGTGGGAGTTGTGGATTAACTGGTATACAACAGTAGTTCTTGCAATGTGTTGCTATGGCTTCACTATTTTCCCTTTACATTCACTCCTTGAAGGCCTGATATTTGTCTTTACTGGAATGTGTTGCTATGGCTTTCCTATTTTCTATTTACATTCACTTCTTGTAATGCATGATATATTTCTTTCAGCAGTAAGTTCTTATATGTTTGCTGTGGCTTGGTGGCACTGCATGCAGTCTGGTGAGCTGAAGATCTGGGGTTTGACACGTACAAGGGTATTTTATTTTGCTGCTGAGCAGTACTAGGGCCTTGTATTTTGTACTAACAATTATGAATATCAGGCACATGCAGTGCTTGTAAACTGCTATACTGTCATTAGTTTGTTAGATGTAGCCATCTAACAAATTTCTGTGTTGTACTCCTACATGAGGGCATGCTTGTGGAAGTAATTCTAAAGCTATTTGAAGAGTGTGTAACAGCAGACAGGCTAATATGCCTGTGTGTTTCTGACACTTGCAGGCCTCAGATACTCTCAGGTATATATTTGAGCAGCCTCAGGGAAAGGTACTTATCAGTGGGATACACCCATGATATATTTCAGATATTCTGCAGTTGTGACTGTGGGGTAATTTGAGCATATGTATTACTACACCATTTCTGACATGCAAGTAGTGTCTACTTTAACTTATTGACAGTCACCATTACGTGGGATTCCCCACCTTTCTACCTACTGTTAGTACATTTCACAGGGAGTCAGTGGGGCACAGGTAATATTTTTTGCAAATCAGGGACATCCCTGCAAATCAGTCACAGTTGGGATGTCTGGCCTCATACCTATTAAAATATGGTGGTGTTTATTGTGTTCTGATACTGTGTGGGGTTTGTAAGGTGCTACTCTAACATTATTACCTCCTAGCATGGCTGTTTCTCTTATGACACTCATGTAATGCAATTCTACAGGAATTGCCAGTAAACATAGAGGGAACAAGCTTTGTGTAATGGCCTTCCTATATTCCCTTTACATTCAGTCCTTCTATTTCATGATATATTTCTTTCAGCACCAAGCTCTTGTATATCTGTCATGGCTCAGTGGTAATTTATGCAGACTACTGTTTCCAAGGTCCTGGGTTCACGACTGACAGGGGAATTTTATTTTGCTGATGAACAGACTACAGGCCTTGTCATACAGAGTGACTAAGGCACTTTTAAGCAGTTGTAAGCGGGTTTGCGCTGGTTTGCGCGGTGCTTACACATGCGCACACTCACTTAGCTGAGCGCACACTCGCTTAGCTAAGCGCACACAAGTGCACACCCGCTGACTACTGCTTAAAAGTGCTTACTCCCGCTAACACCCACGCTAATTTCTTTTAAAGAAAAGAAAATGGGGAGATAGGAAAGTGGTGAAAAAGGGGGCACAAAGAGGGTAGGACAATAGGAAAACAAGCTCAGGATGTGCAGGAAGGATGTAGGGAAGGCCCATAGCTGTCCATTTCTTTATTAGCAACAGCTGTGCATATGTGTGAAATTTGGTGTGAAATTTGAAACCTTCCACCCCTGAGAGAGGGGTGAGGACAACAAAATATGTTGTACTTTCAATTAGAATTATCAGTTTACAAGTCCAGTGGACATGTGTGCGAATTGGGCAGCTATGTATGGGGCATAATTTTTTTGTGGGAACAGAGTGCCCTTTTTTTTTTTCAGGTGAGAGTGGAATGTGAGGTACAGGAAGTAGGTGTAGTTTGAGGAGGTTAACAGACAAGACAAACAAGACGCATACAGGGGCGGAGTATGACAAATGTGGGGGGGTAAACACAAATGACAGGGACGGATGTTTGGATATCTCGAGCCCATGAGCCCACAGATGGCAACAGTGGAACTGAAATCCCCACCCATAGGCAGTTACCACTGTGCCTTCACAGCCCAGGCCGGGGCTGTGCTGGGGGCTGCATAGAATGGGCAGGCACACCCGTGAGTTGCACCACCCTTGCCTCAAGCTGGCATAGGGGATCAGTCACAGATCGCCTGATCTCGCTATGCACCACAGACCGGACCCTATGGAGGGTGAGTAGAGGCTCTCCTCTGGCCATGCTTGCAGAGAGGGGACGAGCCCCATCCCCTGCAGTGCTTCCACCCGAAGGTGGCACAGGGCCACCGGAAGAGGAGGTCCCGGCCTGGGCACTGGTGCCAGGTGCACTCGCCAGCTGAGGTGGGAGAGGTGGGTCCGCTGGAACCCGCCTTCCCTGTTGTCCTATGTTTAGCAGTATTTTATGGCATTTTGGGTTAGTAACAAACAACACCATTCAAAGTTAGTTGTAACAGTATGCATCAGTATTCCCATTGACTAAACACCCATGAATTCCGAACATTGGGCAGCAAGCATAACACATGCATATTTAGAACAACAGTGCACATTCCAACAGCATGCAGGGTTTATTGGTGGCAACAGGCCATCAGGTTCAGATATGTGAATGGGGCACATGCATCAACGTACATGCAGATATGTATGAACCAACAGGACAAATGTCCATGGGAATTAATTGTGAATACACATACCCAGTTTGGTGTGGAATGGCATCATTTGTGACTATAGGGTAAGGTGAAGAAATATTACATTAACAACTAAAACTACCTCTACATATACTGTACATTCCTTGTAGATGCAGATATATATCCCCTACATGTATTAGTACAGTTTCCTGTATGTAACGTTAGGAATGTTAGTGATGGGGATGTTACTGCTACATTAATATACATTCCATTTTTATTCATATATGTTCATATCTGGCTGTGTTCAGGTACAGCATCCTGCTACATTTGATTTATATGGGTCTAGACAACTGTGGATATTCAGCATTTCATACAACCATACTATTTCCATAATGCAAGGGTACAACAACATATCCAATTTGTGGGACAGACACAGTCCATGTTCTGCATTTTATTTCACACATTATTGTTTGGTTGTGGCTGCCTCATTCATTTCATTATGTAGTGACTGCAGTATATCTTTAATCCAGACTTATTACAGCTTTCTTGGTAGCTTCAAACTGTCTTTCTCACACTCTCTCAATTATTTTATATTTACATTTCAGAATGGTACTTAATTCTAGGCTTTATTAACATTTATTACTGGTTTACAACAATCCTTTCCAGCTGACTCACTTATTTCATATGGCAGAATTTACAAGGATGTATTTGACACTTGTCTATCCTTTGTTGATTGATTACCACTCATTTTTTTGGCTGCAGCAGTTATCTGATATTACAATACAGGTGGAAACTCTATTTGAGACTTGTTTAATCTTTATTACTGGATTGCATTACACTATTTTCCAGGCTGCATCACTTATCTAATCTTACAATACTAGCAGAATCTTCCTTCTAGGCTTATTTGACCTTTATTACTGGGTTACAACACTGAAGTCTTTTACAATCTGTCTCACTTATATTCTATAACAATGCCAGCTAAATAATTACTAACCTGCCTGGTGGCGCAACCTCAGCAGCCAATCGGCATAGGCTCGCCGATTCGCGGAACGAACACCTGCAGCTGTAATATAAATGAAGTAATATTGGAACATACCTCTCCATACTATAGGCTAGGATAGCATTTCGTACATACTTAATTACATGGATACTTACTCAGTAGTGGGGCGTTGGGCGTTGGGCATTTGGCGGGCCTCCTGGCTCCAACGGTTCAGTTGGTCCTCCTTCCGTCACTTCAGGTCTGCATGGTGGTGACAGACCTGTTCACCAGTCCTCGGAATGCCTGTGGCACTGGTGAGATCATGTGCCAACCGGTTCCATGCCTCTGCCTTGTATGCACCCCAGTGAACCTGGCCCTGCATGAGTTGTGCTTCATGATCATGGACTAGGAGCCAAACCATATATTTTGACTCCTCAACACCTTACCTCTGTGCTCTAAAGTGACTTCCCTCTCCTGCACCTGCTATCCTGACTGCAAATGGGTACCACAATCAGTTATGCTGTGTATTCCCGCATATGGGGCTTATATATGCTGGTTTTCCCACACTTATCCGTGACTGGCCATTTTGGATATTTATCAGCTTAAAAAACCTGCTTTGTCATGCTTCTGTTTACATTCATTCCTATATATATGCTAATACTGCATTTCTCAGCACAACTGTCATGGCTTAGTGTTTCAGTACTTTAACTATGGTGTACAGTATCCTGGGTTCGAGCCTGGCCATTGCTTTTTTTATTTTACTACTGTCTAGACAGCTAGGAGGTGTGTCTGTGTAAAGGCAGCTTTGATACAGCTTGCCCAACGTTGCCCGCCGGTAAGCTGGTTGGCACGGTACGCAGCTCCGCACAAATGGCTTATGCTGGGTGATGCGTTATTTGGCTATGAGCACTCATATTATGCTGGGTGAAGCATTGCTCAGCTACGGGCACTCATTTTAAGCATGTTAAAGCATTGCTCAACTCCGGGCACTTATATTAAACCTGTTAAACCGCTGGTCACCTGCGGGCAGTCATATTAAGCCTGTTAAAGCGCTGCTCACCCATGGGCACTTATATTCAGCTTGTTAAACCCCTGCTCACCTATGGGCACTCATATTATGCTTGTTAAAGCCTTGCTCAGCTATGGGCAATTATGATCCTTTTTTTATATTTTATTATGTCGGATTTCTTCAGAAAAACATGGCCCATTTCATTACATTTTACTTAAATTATAGTGTATATATATATATATATATATATATATATATATATATATATATATATATATATATATATATGTCAGGGGATTGCTTCATGCTTATTTAAATAAAAATGGTGAATGATGTTGTGGGGGCTCGAACCGTGACTACCTCCTCTTTGGCCAACGTCTCTACCGCTACGCTATTGCTACTTGGCTTAATTTGCATATTTAGATCTTATATGCTTTTCAATGTCTGCTAACTATGGCTGAGCGGAGTGCATACCCACGCAAATGAGCGCAACTATGGGCAAACATTTTGGAAATTATAAAAAAAAAAAATTAAACTGCTATTTTTATGTTTTACATTACAGTTGGGTTTATAGCCTGTGGGGTCATGTGTGGTGTTGTGTTCCTTGACATTTCTGCGGACTCGCTCGTGGGTGTTTACTTTCAGGACTCTGACTCTTCTGGGGGCATTTCCCTTTGCAGAACTCTGCATTCGGACACGCCCCCTACTTTCCTGCATGGACCGTGTTAGCCTAGGGTATGATTCAGCATGCCCTCATGAATATGCATGGCATGCTGACGTCATACCGTTAGACTGCAGCCTCCGTGTAAGACATATTAACTCTTACACGGAGGTTTCATGAATCTGGCCCAGTATTTTCTGTTCTTTATATGTTATACCTAAATATGAAAGGAATTTCGTTCCTTAGTTTCACTTGCTGCTCCCTAGGGAATATGATTGCCTCCATTGTATTTGAAAAGCCCACACACTGACAGTTGGAGCCACATCAGATTATTGTTGCAGAATGTGTGTATTTCATATACTCTTGAGAGGCATGTCCATATTTGAGATTATATCATATGCTTTCCCTAAAAGGTGTTAAGCCATCCAAAATAGTCTGAAAGTTGGATTATTAAGGGGTCTTGTCTGGAATATTTCATGATAATATATTGAAAGATTTGCAATGAAATCTCTGAGTGACAGACAGACTGCAATTGTCTTAGTTCATGCGTCTTTAATTTGAACTTATTGTTGAATTCAGTTCAGGATGCCCTGTGTAAATTGACAGAGTATTGTCAAATATTATGGTGTTGCAGAGTGACAAACTGATGTTTCTGTATGTTTTAGACACTAGCATATTCAATATTTTATACTTCAAATCTATGAGATGCCAGGTTTTTGATATATGGCCTTTTGACAGTGGTCTCTGCATTTGATTTATGGGTATTATGGGTGTAACAGTGGTCTCTTTGCATTGCTGTGCATTGAATAATAAGCCCAATAGCTAATCTCTCCCCGGTTATGTTCATTGCATTTTGTGTGTGGAGACATGCGTGAATGGGCGTACCTTCGTTGAAGGTTGTGCATCAGGCCTGGCAAGTCGGTACGTAAAAAATCTACTGCCAATCATTAGCGGACCAGAGTTCTGCTGTGGCGACCCCTAACCGGGAAAAGCCGTAAGATACAACAACATTTATTAGCTGCACTTTGTATATTTATATGTACATTATATGCATTACCTTAACTGGTTGTATGTAGCTCCATTTGATCTGTGTACCAAGCCATAACTTAAAAGGGGTCATTTGGGCTGGTCTACCTGTAAGGTTAACAAACACAAAATAAATAAATAAAATAAATCTATATCCAAGCAGAGCTTCAGAGAGAATGACATATATGTTTCATAACAGTGGTATAAATGACAGTTCATTGCTATTAATTGGAAACATGCACCCCATTAACCCAGCCCTTCTATGCATTGCAACTCTAAAGTGTGTATGCAGTTTAGACATGGTGCCTGAGCCTGGATTAATAGCCACATTTATATTTTCTCCTAATAGGGTTGCCACCTTTCACTGTAGTGAAAACTATTCCAAAGACATACCTCCTGCACCACCTATGACCCCCCCCAGTCATGCCCCATTTCCACCCTCTTCCACTCCCATTTTATGATGTAGATGTATACATCATTATGGTGGAATGTCTCCTTTAGTCTATTTTTTCTTTTTTTTTTTAACCTTATCTCACACTCATCCAATAGCATTTGACTATTTTTTTTCTTTCTTTAGCTAGCCTCGGACTCATCCACATCACTTTAACAATGCTTTTTGTCAAAGAAATTAGACGAGTTTTTTTTATAAACTCTGGCATTCCATTCATGCTGATTAACAGAATAGAGGAGTTTGTACAGTGTTTTCCAGACTACCAGAGAATCATTCTGATTTCCAGAAACTCTGGAAAAATATTGAATAGGTAGCATGTCTGTATCTTAGTTTTATGTCACCCTGGAACAACTCTTAGAGCCTTCAAGTTTCCTAATTTATTTTGGTGGAGTAGATGGTGGGAGATTTAGAGATATAAACATATACATCTTATTAAAACCTTTTCCATGAAAACATATTCTTGATACTCATGAATGCAATGGACCATTTCAAAAGAAGACTAGGTAATCTGATTATAAAATAATTGTTTTATTCTGGTAATCGGAAGTGACTGTGAAATAAAGTTAATATATTGTGTGAACTGTATGAGTCCAATGTCCTAGCCTTTAGGAACTCCTACTGGTAGTGCATTTTTGTAGAATTTGCCTTGAATTTTAGTTGTAAAGGTTCTGTTGTTTAAATAATTTGTTACCTTGTGACAGGGTGTCATGAGGATGTCAAAAAACTGAAGCTGGTTTATTAGAAGTAAGTGATTTAAACCATCAAGGGCCCTTTTTATGTAAACAAAAACTACACCTGTTAGTTTGTCTTTGTCTGGTGGTGGTTATGGAAACATTTATTCTGGGTATCAGGGACATAATTGTGAAGGGACAGAAGAGTTTTAGAAAATAAAGATGGAGGTTGTATGCATGCATAGATCTAGATCAAGAAAAGCCCAGTGTAAGATTCAAAAAGACTTGCTGGATGGTGTACTATGACAGAATGGATAACCCATTATACCAGGAATCATTGGCCAAGTACATTTTAAATGACCCATGCTAGCTACTTTTACCATATTGTTCATACCAATAAAGTAGTGGAGCACAACCAAGCCAGTATAAACTGTTTAATGAAAACACATAGACAAGCAATAAGCTAACACGTTTTCTCTTCAAACTTTTTCAGACATTTGAATCTATTTTAAAAAACTTGGCATTATATTGCAAAACTCTTAAAATCACATGCATAACATCACTATAATATATAAAAGATCTTTAAAGGCATATGCAAATAAAGTTAGATTAATCTAATGCTTTAGTCTCCTTTCTTCCAAAACTGATATTAATGTTAAGTAAACATTTAAACCTTGTAACCTGTACATTCCTAATTACATTTAAACCTTGTAGCATATACATTCCTAATTAAATTTAAACCTTGCAACCTATACATTCCTAATTCAAAAATCCATTTGCATTGAATGCATTCTGCTAAATAAACTAAAGGCCCTGTAGCACAATCAATATAAAAATTCAAGCCATGTCTCTTAGACATATTTTCATATAAAGACCTGTTTTGATCATGAATATAGCAACATATAGCACAAGTCTGCCATGGAAATTTTCCTTTCCTGCTTTACCTAATCCTAATATAGTTCTTATAACAATTTCCTTTTCAAATTGTTATTGTTCCTATTATAGGAAATATTGGGTTCATTACCAACAATATTTAAACTATTAACATATGTTAAAATATTACAATTACATCTTATAATATGACATATATTTATTTTAGATTCTTCCTAGCATAACCATTTCCCATTGAAATCTAAACAAAAATCATCTAGCTATTACTGCAACTGTATTGTATATGTTGTTAGCCTAGATGCCCTCATTAGCTGACATTTAACTATGTTATTAGAAACATGCCTAGGCTGCATACTGCTACAATGCAAATAGGAATTTCACTTACATTGTTTTCTGAAAAATGTTGTGTGTAATGTGCCAGCTAATTCCTTGTAAACTCAACAACCAGAAACTCTATTTCTTGATCAGAAAGAGTCAGACTAAACATCAAAAAATGTGTACTTTCCTCTAAATACTGTGGACTGACAAGAAAGGAACTTGGAGCCATGACTGGGCACATGGGTTAGATGCCTAATGTCAGTCGTGAGAAATAAGTAAAGAATGAAAAAAAAATCGGAGTAGGCATATCACTATAAAACAATGTGACTGGCAGATGCATGTATAATGTTTAATTAAAAAAAATAAATAACGATTAACTTACTGAAACTATACCCCAAATAAATAGGTGAGATGAATGATACCAGAAAACAAGTTTCGATTATATTCATATGGTTTGCTATTTATAACTGCATATGATTGCTCTTGGGTTCTGATATAAATGTATATATCCTCCCAATGCTCCTAATGAAATCTGAATACTGTGGGTAACATGATGCTAAGAAAGTATAAACCTGTCTGGCCTTATTAGCTTCATTATCTACCTAGCATTCTTTGTCTGCTTGTGTAAATCACTTGTGGTATTGTTTTGTGGCATTATTTGAAGCTGTGGCCTATAAAAAGATGGAAAATATCTTGAAATTAAGCACTTATGAAATGACTTTGAAATGACTTCTACATATTGTCTTGTAAAACTGATTCCAGCTGTGTCATTCAAGCATGCATTAGAAAGGCTGAGTATGAGAACATGGCATTTGCAAAATGTCACTAAAACACTTTATAGACATATGGATTTATGGTGAGACAGCTAATTTAGGAATGGAAATTACTGTCACCTTCAGGTTAGCATTTATACGTTCAAAATGTGTAATGTGTTGCGAATGAATAAGCTAAATCCTCTGACGTCAGAGGTGCTTTCATTATATTTTTTTAATAACATTAAAAATAAAAAAAGGACAGCTTATCAGGAAAAAGTGATGTAATAAAATACTTAATAGATAAAAAGCCATATTTTGAAACCATGTTTGCAGATGATATCCCATTCTTTCTTTCTTTCTTTCTTTTTTAATTTAACATAATTATTTATTTAGTTTTGAGGGAACTTTTGAACCAGACATATAACGATTTATATACAGTTTAATGCTTTACAGGAGAACCATCATTTGTGCTTGGTTACCTATAATAAAATGTCTTATTTGAACCTTTTTGCTAAAATGAATAATTCCAAGTAAGCAGTTTAATAAATGAATAACAAACAGAAAACAAAGCTGTAAATGGTAATGAAATAACTTAAAAATGACTCAAATAAAATGCACAAAAAATACTGGATGTCTAATAAAGTATTTTTTGTGCTTTTTATTTGAGACATTTTTTTCCAAGTAAGTGCTTTAATACTTCAATAACAGGAAAGGGGAAGTATCACATATAGTGGATATAAAACGTTTACACACCCCTGTTAAAATGCCAGGTTTTTGTGATATAAAAAAATGAGACCAAAATAAATAATTTCAAAACTTTTCCCACCTTTAATGTGACCCATAACCTGTACAATTCAATTGAAAAACAAACAAATATGTTCGGGGAAAATATAAAAAATAAAAAACGTACAATATGCTGGTTGCATAAGTGTGCACACCCTTAAACTAATACTTTGTTGTGTGTGTACACCCTTAAACTAATACTTTGTTGAAGCACCTTTTGATTTAATTACAACATTCAGTCTTCTTGGATACACACCTGCCATCAATCAAAGAGACTCTGATTAACCCCAAATAAAGTTTAGCTGTCCTCGTAGGATTTTCCTGACATTTACTCAGTTGCCTGCTACTGCAAATGCCATGGTTTACAGAGAGCTTACAAAGCATCAAAGGGATCTCATTGTTGAAAGGTATCAGTCAGAAGAAGGGTACCAAAAAAATGTCCACAGCATTGGATATACCATGGAACACAGTGAAGATGGTCATCAAAAGGTGGAGAAAATATGGGACAACAGTGACATTGCAAAGAACTGGACGTCCCTTCAAAATTGATGACAAGACAAGATGAAAACTGATCAGGGAGGCTGCCAAGAGATCTACAGAAACACTGAAGGAGCTGCAGGAATTTCTGGCAAGTTTTGGTTGTGTACTACATGTGACAGCAATCTCCCGTATTCTCCATATGTCTGGACTATGGGGTAGGGTTGTAAGATGGAAGCCTTTTCTTACACAGAAAAACATCCAGGCCCAGCTAAAATTTGCAAAACAATACATCAAGTCTCCCAAAAGCATGTGGGAAAATGTGTTATGGTTTGATGAGACCAAGGTTGAACTTTCTGGCCAGAATTCAAAAAGATATGTTTGGCGCAAAAACAATACTTTGCATCACCAAAACAGCACCATCCTCATGGTGAAGCATGGTGGTGGCAGTATCATGCTTTGGGTTGCTTTTCTTCAGCTGGAACTGGGGCTTTAGTCAAGGTTGAGGGAATTATGACTAGTTCCAAATACCAGTCTCTTTTGGCCCAAAACCTACAGGCGTCTGCTAGAAAGCTGAAGATGAAAAGGAATTTCACTTTTCAATACAACAATGACCCCAAGCATACATTCAAATCAACAAAAGAATGACTTCACCAGAAGAAAATTAAAGTTTTGGAATGGCCCAGACAGAGCCCAGATCTAAATCCAATAGAAAATCTGTGGGGTGAACTGAAGAGGGCTGTGCACAAGAGATGCCTTCGCAATCTCTGACAGATTTGGAGTGCTTTTGCAAGGAAGGGTGGGAAAATATTGCCAAGTCAAGATGTGCCATGTTGATAGACTCCTACCCAAGATGACTGAATGCTGTAATTAAATCAAAAGGTGCTTCAACAAAGTATTAGTTTAAGGATGTGCACTCTATGCAACCAACGTATTGTACTTCTTTATTTTTTATATTTTTCCCCTAACAGATTTGTTTGCTTTTCAATTGAATTGCACAGGTTATAGATCACATTAAAGGTGGGAAAAGATTTGAAATGATTTATTGTGGTCTCATTGTTTTATATCACAAAAACCTGGCATTTTAACAGGGGTGTGTAGACTTTTTATATCCACTGCATGTAAAAATGAAGCATGGAGCCATATGCATGAGACTATAATAAAACAGATAGATAAAAAGTGTTTAGGATATACTTGTATACCCCTAGATATATACATATATAAAATGTGTTTGTGATAAGCTTATGTACCCCCCTGCTGTAGTTCTTAATACATGCCCTGCACACGAAGCAGCTGCTACCACAGTCAAAACAAAAGTGATTGCAGCACTGTCACAAAGGACATATCAGTACCTTTTCTACAGTACCAAGCATGCCCCTAACAGCTTGCACCCCCACTTTATCTGATTTTGTATGCCCTCACTTCTGCTTTATCTATAAACTTTTATAAGTATATTTTCTAACCCACATTTATTTATTTTTTCTGTGTCTATGCAATTTTATTAAACACATTTATTGAATTATAAGCAGGTTATTTATGAAACTGGTATGCGATCTGGTTAAGTGTAGCTTTTGCTCAAAAACCTGGACACAAGGCATGGTTCAATGCAAACAATGACACAATACATAAATTAAACCACTGTCTAAAGCATCAGCTATAGTGCAGCAAACAATTCATTATTTACATTTTGTATGAAGATATGCATACAAACTCCTGCTTCCTGGAATGGCACGTTTTCAGGAACAGATAAGCAGCATGTATTTAAATAAAAATGACTAACCTGTACTGCAAACACATTTTCATTTAACATCATAGGTTCATAGGTTCATACTAGGCTATCTGCCCGAGGGCATTTACAAGCCTAGCCCATAGTTTTGTGGCTTACGCCACCCCTTTAGTATGGGGAACTATACCCATTATTTTTCTGTGATTAGATTTTGAGGAAGAGTTTCTTAAATGTTAAGAGATCAGCAGTATTTCTGGCAGGAATTTATAGCACATTGCAGTTATGCAGTATGACATATCAAGGATCCCATGGCATGAGATGGCCCATAGCTGTTTAGTCTCATAGCAATGGTAGTTTCAGACACACACACACACACACACACACACACACACACACACACACACACACACACACACACACACACACACACACACAGACGCACACACCCTCAGAAGTATCAGCTTCTTGGGACTTGCTATACTGGGTCCTGACATTTCAAATGATTAAAAAGCTTTCTGTATACAAGTGCTGTCCTTCAAAGGCCAAGATGTTCAACCAGCTATCTGAATATCGCTTTTCACAAAGCTGATAAATAAGCAAGCATGCTACTCACCTGTATACAAATCAAGTTTTAGATTTTGATGACAAACCCATATTTGTTTCTTTGGTTATTTATGTATTTGTTATTTATTTATTCATGTGTATGTGTTCATTGAGAAAGTCTAACTGAGCATAGCCTCTTTCCAGTTTGTGGTGCCATTGAGCAAGACTCCACACAGATTTTATATAACGTAATTTACATGGAGGAGTGATTGAATAACATTCACACATAGTATGTTATCTACAGTCAAGAGGAACCATCTATATGGTAAATAAAACATTATGTGACATTTTGTTACTGGGCCATGATTCTATATAGCTGATAGATTTTTTTTATATATAAAATCTATGCAAGAAGCAACATCCAAGAAAAACATAATCTGCAAAATGTACACAGTGGAATGACATATATGAATAGTAGCAGTTCTACTGAGAGTGTTGTTAGGTGAGGGGTCTGTGCTTTGATGTATATATCTCACAGGTTAATATGCCTTTTGGTTTATATTTGCAGTGTTCTTTTATATTAGCATTAGTTAGGGAGCTTAGGGTAGACCTGGCTTGGTTAGTAACAACATTTTGTTTTGTTGGGTTAGTTAGATCTTGAGAATGTCCTTACTGATATAATTAAATAGCTGACGATTTATACTTCTTTGTACAAAAATAACCTTTGTGAAGAAGTTAGTGTGGGTGGATGTGTGCAATTTATGTCTTTCAGGGGAGTGCCAGTTTGTAAGTTGCATATGAAGTAGGTGAAAGTTAAGTATTTTTATTTTTTAAAGTATTAACTTATTAGCAGTATTATTCATATGTAGTTATTTCAGTTATAATGTAAGGTGGTCATTGTAAGTGAAGAAGTATGTCAGAGTAAATGTAGTTATTTATTTTATTTATTTACATTTTGTTGCTGGTCTCAGTTAGTCCCATTAAGCCAATGGCCTATTTTCAGGGCTGACCTGAGGAGGAATAAATACAGATGAAGGAAATTTGGCCAGCACACCTGAGAACTTCCTCTACTCATTAGACCAGTGAGGGGATTCTTTCCATCTTCATACTTTCTGCTTCCATTCTGGGTGTAGTGGTGGCCCTGAGAAGCAGGGGTTAGGTAATGGCAGAATCTGCGGGCTGTAGCAGTGGTGAATTGGTTGAAAGTTATTCACAGACAGAGGTAGCCATGCCTCTTCATAACATTGATGATACAGAGGAGGTTCTTGTTGCAGACAAAATGACAGTCGAGTCTAATCTTAAATTAAAAAGAGATCATAGATAGGAGGTATTGCATCACAAGAATAAAGAAGGAAATGCAGTTAAGCCTTCCACAGATTCAGAGATGATTTTTGAGAAAAAAATATTTGAGGAGGAAATCATGGCCCACAAGGAATGTATTATTACAGTCCTCCAATCAGGATGCTTGTGGGATGAGTTACTGAAGGATCTTCCTCTTGAAAGTGAATCAGAGAGTGGAAAAGACATATCATGTGATGATGTGATGGACATAATACAAGAAGAAGAGAGATGTGGCATAATGATGAAAGAGAAAAAACATATGCTGTAATGGTAAAGAGAAGGAGAAAGAAATATGCAGAAGAAGTACAGAATACAGAGGTAAGAATGAAGAAGAGCCTCACAATAAGAATTTACAGCAATGAGGAAAGGGGACTCAAGAGATATGGGTATGGGGCAATCTTATACTTCCTTTGGGTACAAAGACTGCTGAGGTGAGAGTGCTTATTCATAAAAATAAAGTTTTTTGTGACATTATTTTTGAAAAATGCAAATGCTATGGAAAAACTCTTAGAGGAATATGAGAAAATAAAAAAACTGCCACCCATGGAAGATTTATGTTATTAAAGCATTTAACAGGGAAGCTAAAAAGAAAGTCCATATTCAATTCCAGACTGAAGCTGAAAAAGAGTCTCTAAGAATGCATTTATGCCAAATATGTAAAGATGTGATGGACATTACAAAAGTATATGACAGCAGATGCTTATGGATTAGGAGATGGGAATGTAATGTTATCCTAAAAATGGAAAATAATGGGATTATACATATCCCAATCAGAAATGTTGATGGGGACAGGAGTACTGTTAAATATTGGGGTCATCCTAAGACTTGTTTTTATCGTGGTAAATCAGACAATTTAATTAGTGATTGTGCAAAGGGAAAATGTTATATTTGTGGAGAATTAGGGCATATTGCAAAGAAATGTGTTTTGAAATGTTATAAATGTAATAAAATGGGATATAGGTAGATGGACTGTAAGGAGAATATGATGAAAAGGATAGGAAAGAACTAATATTCAAGATGAGCAAGAAGTAACACTAAATGAAACAGTCCAAGAAGAGAATGAAATGGTTAGAAATGTACATGTTAAAGGCAATAAATAAAAGGATGAAAGAAGTGAAAAGATAAACAAGGAAACAAAAGTAGAGGAAGGATCAGAAATAAGTGATGAAGATGTTCATTGGAATATAGCTAAAGAGAAGAAGAACTCAACTGGCAAGTTGATAAGAGAGAAGAAAAGAATATTTATAAGAGTTAATATGAAAGGAAAAAAAGAAAAGGGAAGGATAAATGACACTAGTGGATCATATTATAAGAATATGTAAGAAAAAGGAACAGGATAATTGTAGAGCAGTAGCCATACATGTAAATAGTTTAAAAAGATAACCTAGAAGGATATGTATTATGGACTGGT
Source organism: Protopterus annectens (assembly GCF_019279795.1). Taxonomy (NCBI): domain Eukaryota; kingdom Metazoa; phylum Chordata; order Ceratodontiformes; family Protopteridae; genus Protopterus; species Protopterus annectens. The sequence goes on from NC_056731.1 coordinate 549,047,438, forward strand.
ATAAAAACCTTTGTTAGAAGATATAATATTTTTCAATAATGAGGAAAGATTACAGACTGAAATATTATGAGGGAATAAGATTGTTTGGTGGAAAGGGGACATGTTCAGGAATAGGAATTTTATGTAACAAAATATGCTAAAATATTAGATGTGACCTCTGTTGTAATGGGGAGGATTACAATAACAGGCATAAGATGGAAAGAACAGGCATACAGGATAATTGCTGTTTATGGTACAATACAGGTAAATAAAGAGAAACTATGCTTAAAAAATGTATGGTGCATTACAATACATATGGATATTATAGTTGTAGGAGACTTTAATTGTGATTTAAGAAAGTAAAAGAAGAAAGGCAATTATGTAAAAAATATGTTAGAGATAGGTGTGGCAAATTAAATATTTCAAAAACAAATACTGTAGTTGAACTTACAGAACAGGACAGAATACAACATAAAAGGATTTCTTTCTGGCATCCACGAGTATAGAAAATGTTAAATAAATAGTAATAATAACTGTTTTTTTCAGATGATGCAGCTATCTGGATAGATATAAAAGGAAAAGAAGGATATATAAGGATAGGAAAAGGAATAAAAGGATTAAATGAAAATAAATGGGATGAAATGGAAAAGTCTATAGTAATGGAGTTTTGGAAGGATCATATCAGTATGAGTGATTTTTGCAGAGATGAGTCAGAATAGTGGATAATATTTAAAGAAAAATATAAGAGATGTTAAATGGAACATCAAATAAAAAGCAGGAGAGAAATGAAAAGAATATGTATACAAATATAAGTGAGGAGGCAAAATTTGGAAATGAATGATAGGGAATATTTTGTTAAAGAAAAGGAAATTTGTCATGTAAATGAAGAAAAAATCAAGTATTTATTGTATAAATATTTTGTTCAAGGTAAGAAGAAGGAAGTTATGCCTTATTTAAGTACATTTTTTAAAGTGGATAATAGCACAATGAGAGAAATGGAATATTAAAATAGCACGAGAGACATGAAATATTAAAAAGGTTTAATACAGAAGTAGCAAGAAAAAATTAAAGAGATAGTAGTGAACGATGTAGGTAAGATGTTTAATAATATAACAATGAAATAAATGTAGCTATGGAAGGTGAAGACATTTTCCGAAGTGGATAATAGAGAGTTGGACAAAAAATAGCTTTAGAAGAAATGGATCCAAAAATCCAAAAAGCAAGCACAGATAGTTCCACCAGAAAAAGTTATCAAAAATTCACCAAGAGATTCACAATGCTCTGCACAAATATCTATCCTTTTATTCGCACATATAGGATTTCATCCCTAACACAATGGAATTTCATCAGATAAAATACTTATGCAACACCTACATTTAAAAAAAAAAACATTTGAACCAATAAAATTGTCTCCATTATACACCTATTTTTACTATCCAATAAAAACTTTCCTATAACAATAATTCCAATCATCACCAAAAATAACTGGCTGATGGGCATCCTAATATAAAAACATAAACCAATCAATTTTCTTTTTGGGAACATATTAATCATGAATAATTTTGAAATTAAATATTGTCTTTAAATTACAAAACTATTCAGTTCCAAAACTGGAATACATTTCTAATAAAGAAAGAAAAGTATCAGATGTGGAAATATATATAAAAACAATACCACCATATTAAACCAAATGGAAAACTATTAGTGTGTGTGTTTTTCATCTGGCTGACATGATCGTAAATACTTTTAGCCTAAAGGTTTGGACAGCAAAATGTATTTTATATACTCATGGATGCCCAATCAACTAATGGAAAAGGCATATCAGCTCAAAGGAGAAATCGCAACATAGGATTTATTTGCGAACACAGTTTAATGAAATCTACTATGTAACTAAGACTGCCACTATAATTATCTTATTGGGTAAACATCCACCAATAAGAAACCTAAGTCAATGCCAGCCGCCAATCAAAATATGAAATACACAACATTGCTGTGAGTATGGCTAATCTGTGTCGCAAAACAATATTATTAACTCACTACAACTAATTTAAGCCTATTACATTGTTAAAAATGGCTTATAATTCATTACAAGAATCCTCAACACCATAAGGTTTCATTTGTGAACACAGTTTAATGAAAAAGTGATCTAAAATCCACAGCCTTACTGTGAGTACGGCTAATCGGCATTGCAAAACAGCATTATTAACTCATTATGATTAATTTAAGCCTATACATTCTTAAAAAATGGCTTATAACTCATTGCAAGAATCCTCAACACCATAATCGTTACTATAAAATAAGGTAATAATATAAAAACAATTGGCGCCAACATATAAACACAGTAGAGTAATAGAGAGGCATATTCAGCCTCAATTACCAATCATAGAACATTATGCAAATTTGACTAGCATGTGGCCAAATGGCACTTGCCAAAACTTAGCACTCTCATTGGTTAGGGATCCATGACAACACAAATGCAAAACTTAGCTTGCCTAACACCCCTATTCACTGCAAATGGTTCATAACATCACCATAAACCATCAAATTAACATTGATTAAAAGTTAGCATTTTTACTGGGTTAAATCCCACCAATAGAAGTGCATATTAAACTTAAACAGCCACTCACAGCTTAATTTCACTTCCACAGCACTGCTATACACAACAACCAAACTTCCACAAACAATCGCAGACAGAAAACAATCACTAAAAACTATTCAGGCATCCACTCTATAATTTAATTATAAAATTATATAAATATAAAACACTAATGTATAATCTTCCCTAAACAAAGCCGTAAAAGAACTAAGTGTACATTTGTTATACATACTGAACCAATAACATATAAAACAACATTTATGGCACCAATCAAATTGGACAGGCATGATACAACCTGCATAACTATCCTTCCATGATAACTTAATGGTCATTGGCCAAAGTTTGGCCGAATCACAGACCCAAAATCATAATATTAGCAAATAATCCAATTTAACCAGCCTTGCATAAAATATAATATATAAGCATAAAAGCATCACAAAAATTCAAATAGTAACAATACATTCAAACATAAATATTATTACCTATCCACCAAATAATTAATTAATACACTAATAGTTATTATCTAATGATTGCCTTCAGTTTCAATAAACAAGCAATCGAAGCTGTCTCATTTAAGCCTGGCCAAACATGCGCACAAATGTTCAGTTGCCAGAATAGTTCTGCTTTTTCCATAAATAAATGCCAAGCACCTCCTTTATTTGATTCCATAACAGACTGCAACACAATAAACTTAAAACTATGATCACTATTCTAAAAATATGCCTATAAAGAGCATTGGTGTTTTTTAGCACAAATATCAGATAAATGTTCAGCAATTCTATTTTTTAACTTTCATTCAGTCTTGCCCACATACAAACATGGGCAAGCTGAACAAATAGCACAATGGACAACTTTCTTACTATTGCAACACGGTTTTCCTTTTATAACAATAGTGTAGTCATTAATTATAATCTGGTTTGTTGAAAGAATGTATTTGCAATAAACACAATTGCCATATTTTGTCATAAGTCCTTTATCTAGCTTTCCTTTTGGGTATTCAAAAATATTTTTTTTCAAATGAGATCCTTTTTTAAGGACAATAGGTTTATTGCCAAATCAATTTCTAAAAGTGGAATCATTCATAAGAACTTCCCAATTTTTAATAAACATATATCTAATAGCACTACTATCAATACTAAAGCAGGTAATAAAAGCATTAAAATATAAATCACTGCTCTGCTCAAAATTATTATTTACAGCTTCTAAAGAATTATTAACATAAGATGTTTCATCCAATTCAGATCTAGACTTATCTGTCATACTTATATTATAACCCCCTGTAGTCAACAGGGGTTCAAAATGCCCATTCAATCTTTTTTCTTTTACTTCTATTATTAATTCTATAATAAAATACTCTGGATAGCCTCTATTTAAAAACATATCCTTCAATAGGTCACATTTATCCAGAAAATCTGTCCACTCTATAACCATATGAGCTGCTCATACTAATTGTCATTTGACAATAGCTCTTTTTTGAAATTTAGGATGATTACTTTAAAAGTGTAAAAATGAGCTTGAATATGGCGGCTTACGATAGATTTTAGCCAATAACTTATGATTGATATCATCTTTTTTTAGAAAAACATCCAGAAGAAATGGATAGAATATTATCACAGTTAATCTAGATTTGGCTGCAAGGCCTGGTGGAATAGAGTATCAGATATAAAAAGGTATATCAAAATGGCAAAAAAGATGTTTCTTAAATGTGTTAAATGAATGTCAAAATGAAAGTTTCAAGTACAGAGAATTATGTTATGGGATACTCACATTTATATGAAAAAAGGGGAAGGGATATACAAAACTAGTGACTGATAATTTTAAGTAATACAGATTATAAACAGTTTATGAAAATCATACAGAAGAGAATGAAACTGAAAATAAATAATATCATATATGAAATAATATATAATGTTAAAGGAAGAGGTAGTCAAGAATTATTGCTAATGCTTAGAGAATTAATAGATGATAGTATAAACAGGAGGGAAGGGCGGCCACGGTGGTGCAGTGGTTAGCATTGCCACCTCACAGCAAGAGGTTCTCCGGTTCGATCCTCGGCTGGGGTGCCTTCTGTGCGGAGTCTGCATGTCCTCCCTGTGGTCGCGTGGGTTTCCTCCGGGTGCTCCGGTTTCTTCCCACATCCCAAAGACATGCTGCAGGTGGATTGGACACTCTAAATTGGCCCTAGGTGTGCATGTGAGTGTGCCTTCTGTGGAAGGTTGGGCGCCGGGCTGGCAACTCGACACCGTAAAACTCCACTGCCATTCAATGTGCGGACAGGTGATCCGCTGTGGCGACCCCTAACCGGGATAAAGCCGAAAGAAGAAGAAGAAGAAGAAGTATAAACAGGAGGGAACAAGTAAAAATCATGATAAGTGATGTGAGGCTTTTGATATTATACAACATGGAACTTTATGGGAAATATTTCAGTCTTACAGCTTAAGCAAAAAGATAAAAAATGTGTAACTGCATATGAACAATAGAAAATAAAAGTTTTACTGACTGGTTGGTTAAGTGAGAAGACAACAATTAAGAGAGGGATAAGGGAGGCATGTCCTTGGAGTAACATAATATTTGCCTTAGTAATGAGCGTAATATAAAGTCTTATAAATCAATAAATGGAAGATATAGGATATATATTTAAAGAAAGTATTGAATTGCCTATTATGTTATCTTAAACAGATGACATTATAATTGTCACTGATAATGAGAAAGGAATGAAAAAAGGCTTTGCTTTATTTAAAGGAATATCTACAAGCAGTAGCTTTATATTTGAATAAAGAAAAGAGCAAGGGTGTATGGTATGATGGGAAAATAGGGGATATTATGTTTAATAGGGAAGCAATAACTGATTTAGGAATACATTTTTGAAAACAAGAGATAAAGGAATAGCAGTGGAAAAAGATAATACAAAACATAAGATATACATGTAACTTCTTAAGTTGTCATTTAGAAAGAAAGTGTAGTTAATAAACTCGATATTATTGGCAAGAATGGGACATTTAGCAGAATAATTTAGTTTACTTCTGATGTATGAAAAAATATTTATAATATCATATTCTCATTCATATGGAGATTTAAGCTCAATCCAGTAATGAGAGGTATATTATATGTTTCTAAAGAGGATGGAGGCTTTGTCTGATGAACCCTGTGTTATATGCATCATGACTGAATTTGTACAAAATCCTTAAGTGGATGAAAGAAAATAGTGAATAATTGTTTACTAATATATTATGACAGAAATATGAAAAACACTGGAGATTGTGTGTGCGTGTGTGTGTGTGTTTGTGTGTGTGTGCGTGTGTGTGTAAATGATGAGCTAAAAATATATCAGGAAAAAATATTATCATTGAAAATAAAGACTGATAAGAAAAGAATGATATTGTATAATATATTATGTGTACATTCTATTGTGTATATCCCTGGAGAGAATGACAAGAGAGAAAAATTTAAAAAAAATTAAAGCTATAAAAGCAAGAATTAACAGATGTAAAAATATAATAGAATGCTAGGATTTTTTATGGACACTGATGATAAAGAAATTGCCTGTTAAAACAAACATGGCACACAAAAAAGGGATGAAATTATATGTCATCTGTGTAAAGAAGTTGAAACTACTGAATATGTCTTTTTAAAATACAAAAGAGTTATAAAATTATGGGGAAAACTAGGAGAAATTAACTACTTTGACTATATAAAGAAAGCAGATGATATAAATATGGACACTATTGAATATGGGTATTATAAAGATAAGACTAATGACTATATACAGAAGACAGATAAAATAATGTTTAATTTAATATGGATTATATGTAATGAGAGAATAAAAGAAATAATATTTAATGGGAAGTGGTATTTGGTGATAATACTGGAAAAAGTATGATTTTGGTTGTGCAAAATAGAGTCGGGTTCAGAAAGAAAGCAGTAATAAGTTTATGTGTAATGAAGTTTGATATATATATATATATATATATATATATATATATATATAGTATTATAAATATTGTACATACTTATTCTCATTTTATTGTAATGTAAATGGATTTCTTAAATAAAGGACCCCTACTATTTTTTATAAGTGCTGCAGGATCTTTTACATCCACCTGAGCTACCACCAACTCAGGCAGATGGGAGGCTCAGTTTAAGGGTTTAATTGGCCTGATTAAGAGTTAGGTTCTGGGAGGAGGACTTAAGGGTAGTGGACCTAGAGTGGCTAGTGAATTTAAGTCCAAACCTACTGTATCAAGATCAGGCAATCAATTACCATAGTCATGTATGCAATAGAGGTAAGATACTGAATTTAATATCACTACCTTTATTATGCAAATTATGAGACCACTTGTATCACGCATTATGGTACAATTTTTGGTAGACCATAGGCCAAAACACTTAAGAGAGGCATAGTAGATATTCAGTGTTTTGAAATAAATGTTTTAAACTTTAAATTTACATAAGTGGCCACTGGAGGCAGTAGTGAACCTTAAATGTATCTCAGCTTACTAGAAAAAGAAAATCATTTCTTAGTTAAGAAAAGGGCATCGTTCAGTTTACATTTGATAATGCATTAGTATTTTATTCTTCAGAGAGTTCCTTACACTATTAAGTTCCTCAAACAGGTTTCTCATGGGTAAGAGCACTCTTTGCAATTTAATATGGCTGTCAGGTCACTTAAATGATGATCAGCTAAATGAACACTTTTAGGCTGTAGTTGGAGGGGGTGCAGTTGTAGTTTTATCTTCTTTCAGTTGGTGTTTAAATTTATTTTAAGTTATGAAAGAAGAAATGCATGGGGATATGGTAGCATATTATTTTTTTAAGAAACGTAGTGGTAATTAAATCAAATACACATAGTTTCCTGCAAAAGATAAACTGTTATTAAGCACATAACTGAAAATATTTGCATGCAACCTTCTAAAATCATTTACAACATCATGATAACATTAGCAGTCATTACAAGATTCATGTTTCATCCCACCAATCATTAGCTTCATACAACAGAACACTTAAATGTCATTCAGTTCCTAAACTGGCACAAACGCTGTTTATGGAGACAAGATGATGATATTTCTCAACCATGGGCAAGATTTTACCAGAACACTGAAAAAAATATTGAACCATGGCAGGGCTAGTCACTCAGCGGGGTGAACCTTGACATTAGATGATTGTCACTGTTGCAGTGACACTCTGATCCCATATGAAAAAATGAGAAAAAGGTTGTGGATCAATGGATAGATTGAAGAAAATACTGAAAATAATATTCCTACTTGCAATATGGGGAACTCCTTGGAGAAATTAAATGCTGGGAGGTGTGGGAAAGCAATCCAAAGGTTGATAAAAAAGAAAATATTACTATTGGAAAATTTTTAGAACATTTCCTTCAATAAGAAATGCACAGAGACATAAGAAACTGACATATCTACTGAGGAAAAATGCCAAATCTAAATATGAAAACAACAAAAAGTATCACTCTTGTGATTTTAATAAAATGGAGCTAGATGGAAAGACCTATACTAGAATTTCTATGTAGAATTTTTTTCCCTACTCAGTGGATTGTGGTTTAGAGATGTGGATAGTCAAGGTAAGTGTGTGTGTGTGTGTGTGTGTGTGTGTGTGTGTGTGTGTGTGTGTGTGTGTGTGTGTGTGTGCGTATATACACATACATACATATACATACAAATATATATCTATAAATATATATTGGTCTACCTGACTTTGTCAAAATCCTACATCATCGAATCACAGTTCATCAACAAGGAAATATCGAAATCCCACTTCTTTGAACTAGTGAAACAACAACTATCTTCAGAGGATAAGTAGCCTGTTGTGTGAGACAGTGAACTTTGCCCTTTTCCAACTGTAGTGCAATTTCAGAGTTGGTATATTTAGTTAGGGGGGTGTGGGGGCCAAAGCCCCCCACTTGGGTGGGTTAGAGATGGTGCAGTTTAGGTTTTGTTTCTTTTTGGGTAAATGGTTACTTACCCTGGGAAGATCTTTGTTGTTCCACTGGTTCCATGAAGTGGGATTTCGATATTTTCCATGTCGACATACTACAATTCGATGATGTGGGATTTTGACAAAGTCAGGTAGATCCATATATATTACCAGCCGACACAATGTAACACCAGAAACTTGTAAATGATAAACCGGCTCAGCTCCCCAGACACTACAAACTTTAATAGACCAAAAGAGCAAAAAAAACACAATAATTCTATACATGTGAACAGATACTCTGATGATGCCTGACTATGTATGTGAGTGAAAGCGCTAAGTTATCTGTTCACATGTATAGAATTATTGTGTTTTATGGGGAGCTGAGCCAGTTTATCATTTACAAGATCCATATATATATATATATATATATATATATATATATATATATATATATATATATATATACACACACACACACACACACACACACACACACACACACATATACACATATATATATATATATATATATATATATATATATATATATATATATATATACACACACACATACAAATATATATACAGTATATATACAAACATAAGCCACACAAGGTTTGTAAAGTAAGTCAGAAAACCAAATGTGCACAAACAAAAATAGAGATAAGCACAGCAATTCCAACTCCAAGGATTAATTCTAAAAATGTACATCATATAATGGATACTTTGGAATTTGTTCATTCGCCATAAAATGGTTTCAATGTTACCTGGAGCTTCATCAGTATAAAAAAACTGTGAAAGTAGTAGCTATTATATATAAGAATTACATTAGGTCATGTGACCAGTGTAAATAAATTTAAAGAAACATTTACATAACAACTGGCAAATGCTTATACAATGTGCATGTACATTTGAAAATAATTCTTACGATAACATTCAGCTTTAAAAAAGACTGAATAGGACAGTCATACAAATGTAAATGATATACCTCAAAATTCACAAGTATCATCTTAGCAAGTTCTTAACTTGTGTTCAGTGAGTCCAGGGGAAAATGATGCTCCAGGAAAAGAATCCGTCTATGTTCTTTAGTAGTATGCAACAAACTGAAATACAAATTTGAGGTAATAACCCCTGATATCATCCTATCTATTCCAATACAAGTGAATTTAGCAGAAGGATGTTTTAATGGATGTTTATAAAGTGCACTGTGTTTTCTTTTATATGTAATGGCAGTTAAATGGTGAGCTGTGGTTTCTTTAAACATATTAGAAGTTTGTCCTATATAGAAGGATTCACACCTGCAGTGTGCCATGTAAATAGTCCACCTAGATTCATATTTTAAACAATACATATTTTAAATATGCCAGCATAATTTTTGGAAGTAAAAGAAAATCAATCTATAAAAATATGTTTGCAGTACTACATAAAACTTGTACAACAGATTACATATAAGGAAGGCATTCATTTTTTATACTTTGTAAACATCTACTCTGTATTCTTTGCACTTCTGAAACTAAATTTGTAGTTTGTTTCCAAAACACTGGACAATGTATGGTCTGTCAATAAAACTGATAAATGATGTTTAATGACATCGCAAACATACTCAACATTACTTCCATAAGAAGTTAAAACATATAGAAGTGTCAGGAAGTGAATATTGCTTACCAGCATTAACCTATGAATATAAAACATTTTTTACGCACATATTTTCACCAATTGCTGAATTTCACTTATCTGTCATGCATCATAACCTTGAATCATAAAAGTATGGCAAAGACCACCTACCATATGATAATAACCTTCTTCAGTATCACAAATCCATCTAAGGCTTAAAAACTGAAATTGGAAATATTTCTAATCATATGCCTAGGGAAACAGTTCTCAGAAGATAAACATGCATTTTTAAATACTCTAGTGCATACTGAGACATCTAAACATGTTCTTATTTGAAAATCTAAAAATTAATACTTGATAGCTTAATTATGAAAACTGAACTTACACCAACCCTGTTCGAATTTAAATATTCATCAAACTCATGTAAATTGGGCTGATTGCCTTTCTATACCACCACATAACCAACTATTCCAAAAATCTGTTGTTAGTATCAGCATAAATCATTTCAGCCTCAGAAAAAAACGTAAACAGGTCAGAATATGTAGCAGAAAAAGTTTCCTCCGTGGCTGTACTCTTAATATGAGAAAAAAATCCTTATTAAAATAAAAAAAAATGTTAATGTCATTTCTGTGAACTGAATCAAAACATCATTAAATTCAAAAGAATAAATATCTGCTTGCTCCAGCCAAAGTTGCCAGACCCCCTGTGGGATATAGGTAAAAAGTGATTGAACATTCATTAATTACATGAACCAAGAATGTTCAATAAAAATTTCAGACATTCTTCTTTTCCCGGTTAGGGGTCACCACAGCAATTCACCTGTCCGCTCATGATTGGCAGTGGAGTTTTTACAGTGTTGAGATGCCAGCCTGGCACCCAATCTTCCACAGAAGGCACACACACACACACCTAGGCCCAGTTTAGAGTGCCAAATCCACCCACAGCATGTCTTTGGGAGGAAACCGGAGCACCCAGAGGAAACCCATGCAACCACAGGGAGGACATGCAGACTCCACACAGAAGGCACCCCAGCTGAGGATTGAACCGGAGAACGTTTTGCTGTGAGGCAGCAATGCTAACCACTGCCCCACCAAGCCAGCCCATAAATTTCAGACATTAATTTTATAAATTCAGAAATGCCCATAATTCTGGCTGAAACATGGAGTAGCAGAGTTTTTTTAATAGGCCTCTAAATACACCCAAATTTCAGTCAGAGATGCCTGCCCATACACAATTGGTCTACCTGGGGGGTTGTCAATGCATGTCTAGTGAATTTTCCACAACATGAAAAATACCTGTGGTTTAGAATCATCTGCAATTAACTTAGTGTACAAGTCTATAGAAATAATTCCTTGTTCCATACATTAATACAAAATAATTCTTCTGTTTAAGTACATATCTTGGCTTTCCAGGTAGTCTGAAATAAGAGCTTGATCCTGCAGTTGTTTGTTTCATTATTATATGCTGTTTTATGTAAAACAACTATTGTCCCCCATATATGTGTAGTAGCAATAGATGAATCAACCCTAAAATTTCTGGAAAAACTTTTTTTTATAAAGTCAAGGTTATGAGACCTCCCTTTAAAATATCAGAGTTAAAATGTAAGTCCTTTAGCATTAACCTTTTGAACTGGATGCTGTGAAGGTTGAAATTTTGATGTTTTAAATTTAAATGGACCCACATCACTGCTAATATTAACAGTGTTTGTCTCTCTTGGATGAACCATAGTTTAAGGTTAAAATTCTGCAAAATAATTTCAAGTCATGCACTACTTGTGTTTCAGATACTGCATTATTCAGAACAAACTTTAAACCTTTCTTTGACGATAACATTTCTTCCTCAGACAACACTGTCTTATAGAGGTTAGCTATTAAATTGCTTAACTCAGAACAATTTACATGAAAAGCAGAACACTCTGGAATTCTTTGTTTTATATCATATCAATATGAGAATGTTTGATCATTCCCCTCCTCCTCCTCCTTCTACAACCCCTTCCAGCAAATGGGTAACATTTGGGAGGTTAGTAGTAGTAATGACTTTATTACATTTTGTCCTATGTATTAATTCAGAGTGGTCATTACCATAGTCAGTCTCAGTAAAAGAGGAATCAGCCTTAGAAGTAAAATCTCAGATTACTTCTTAAAATAGAGCTAACATTACCTTTATGTGTATTTATGCTCTTATTCACTCCTTCTTTCAAATCAAATCTAACAGAACATTTATCAGAAAATTTCCCTTCTTAAAGGCATTCATATCTTTACAATATGTATTACACGTTCTTTCTTTTAAAGACAAGGGAGGCTTACCTGTAAGCCTGCTTGTCCATTAGCTGAGAATGGGCGGATGAAATAGCTATGCCTATTTAAGATGAGTGCTGTGAGCCTACTTTCACTTTTGGCAGTGGCTCATAGAATCCCTATCCTCAAAGCTTTGGACGTCATCATGTTTAAACAGATGGAAGATCGACCCATCTGTCAGTGACCATATCACGAGCAGGTCCTAACCTTCACTTAATGTTTCATATATGTGTGTGTATGTATATATATATATATATATATATATATATATATATATATATATATATATATATATATATATGAAAAAATGTGCTTTAAAATGGCTAAAGGTATAGTGGTTTATTTAAGAGCCACTTTGCGACTGGGGCTATATTTTGTGGCTAGTGTCTTTCAACAATGTTTGATAAATACTTTGTGCTAACTCCATAAAATGATTATCTACGTTGCTTTTTGTATTAGAAATGTTTACAGGTTAAAGTAGTTAGCTGTTACAGGGATAGATTTGACTTAGCTTCAATTTGAAAATGCAAATTGTGTGCTGTGAGTAAGGTGTTCTCTTAGATTTAAACATCTTCATGTTGTACTTGCTTTGAAAAGTTTTGGAGCTTCAGCAGTGTCTCAGACGTTAGGTCATAGTCACCACAGGAAAGGGTGTAGAGTATCTTTTTTATGGGGATGTCTTTGTGGGAGTAAAGGCATTGTTTTGGAATTCTGAGTTGGTGGTAATTTGTGGGGCTGGTTTATTTAGCTTCAATGAAGGCAGGCATGAGCGCTGTAAATGCATGACTTTGTAAATATGTTTTTGTGTATTAGTAGTATTACAGGCGTCTGGTCTGCAACATGCTACGGAAGGGGCTTTGGATTGTTGATATTTACAAGGCTAATCCTACAAGAACTGTGCTACTTTTAATATGATTCGCTTTGGGTGCTGTCAGTAAGGTATTTTTTGTCAAATGGTTTTGATATCATTTTTAGAATTCCCACAGCAGCATTGTCATTAGAATGTTTTTGGGGGGCACTATCTGTTGTAATTTATGTTAGCTATTTTTTGTTAAGATACATTTGCTTTGCTTGGAGTATAGCTAGGCTAATTCTGGTTGTACTTTTTGGTTGATTTCAGTAGCATTTGTTACTCTATCTCCAAAATAAATAAATAAATAAATAAATAAATACTTACATACATACATACATACATACATACATACATACATACATGCATACATTCATATAGTTAATAATATATACAATTACAAAGGAATAATATAATCAGGTTTTGAAGTTGTAAGTATTAAGTATTTAAATTCTGCACAGCCTAGTATTTAGGCCTAGTGAATGACTTTGTAACAAGGCTTAATCAGGTCTTCCTTAGTTGGTATTTCATTTTTATTGCATGTATATTTTTTTCTTTCTCATATCTTAAACTTTTTATTTTGATTTTCAGGCTCCTCAGCCTACAGATTCTCAAAGACAGGTGGCAGTGGATAACACAAGAGGCACAAGCTGTGTTTCAGGAGTTGGAAGAGATTCAGTCACTAGATCAGGCTCTGGTAGGAAGGAAGCTTATTGTGCCTATATGGAAGATGTGGTGGCATTGGGGTCCAACCCGTTGAAAATAACTAGAAGAAAGATACAGAAAGACTTGACAATCTCTGTTCAAGATCCATCTTCTTTAAGGGATGGCACAGCTGTCTCCAAAGGTAATGAGTGGGATGGAGAACTTGAGTTAAATTATTTGGTTAGGGGTCAATCACTGGATGAATATCCTGATGAGTTTATTAACTCTCTTCCAGAGGAGGGGAGGACAAGAGTTTTTGATATGACTCTGGGGAAGGGATTTGGTTCACTATCTACAAAAGCAGATAGACTATTTGGCATTGTCTCACCAGGACTGGTTTCTTCCTGTTTTAGAAAAAAGCAGCAGCCAAAGTCAGTTCCCCCAAGTGGAGGGAAGTTACTGGTTTCAGCTGACCCTGAATTCAACATCACCCAATTTTTACTGTCCATGGTGCTTTCAAACCCCGTTGGCTGTGCAAAACCAGGATCTCACATCACCACCCATATCCTTCACAGCATTAAAGAAAAAACTTGTAAAGGAGATTTGTATTTGATGTAGTCGATGCTGAATGCATCCATTGTATAATGGATCCTGATAACCCTGAGGCTAAGGACTTAATGGCAGCTTTAGTGGCAATTGGGAAGAAAGCTTCAGCTAAGTTTTTAACTAGAAATTAGGACACATGGTCTTTAGGGTTTGTGGTATTCATGGGTGTTATTATTAAAAAAGATCTTCAAAAAGGCTTACTGCTACTTGCCTACTTTTTATCAGTTAGGGAAGACAATCACGCTAAAGGCGGGTCAACATGGTTGGCATATGATCAGTTGTCTACAAAGGTGAAAACCATGGATAGATTCCTCAAATGGGAGCAGAGGCATCCCGACATTTGGTTGTGTCATGTTGGATAAACACATTACCCTGGAAAGGGAAGGGTTTGTCAGAGGTCCCATCAAATGTAAGTTCTGCTGGGCTTTCAACAGTGGTGAGTGTCTGTGGCCTTCTTGTAAGTCTCCCCACCTGTGTTTGTACTGTGGTAGATGGCACCCATCTGCTAGATGCTGGTTTATGTTGGACTATGTGTCCTTTAACAAGCAGTCTCTAATTCAGGAAAACAGAGTAGGTTTGCACAATACCCCTTCTAAGAAAAAACATAATTTTCATGGCTCAAAAGATAATGAGCTAAATGATTTGGGATGGGAACAGTTATTCCCTCTTCCTGGTCAAACTAGTTAAGTTGGTTCAGTTCCTTGCAGATTACCCTAATGTCAGAGTTGCCAAATTTCTCATTGAAAGTTTGGCTATCGTTATAAGATTGGGTCTGAGGTCATTTTAGATTCTAGACTGGTTAGGAACCTAATATTCATCAAGGGTCAGAAGGACATTGCCTTACATCTAACTGAGAAAGCAATAGCAGCTGGTAAGGTTTTAGGACCATTTACAAAGTTCCCTTGTCCTGCCTTTAAAATTTCACCTATTGGCCTTGTCCCCAAAAAGAAGAATGGTGAATTTAGAATGACCCTTCACCTTTCACAACTAGCTGGGCCATCGGTCAGTGACTTCATTGATGAGAAGCAATCCAATGTGCTTTACTCATCTTTGGAACATGTGGCTCAAACAATCTCAGGTTTCAATGACACGTGGCTCTGCAAGTTTGACATTCAATAGACTTTTCATCTACTTCCAATAAGGCAGGAAGACTGGCCTTTATTAGGATTTCAGCTGGATGGGCAGCTTTATTTTGATATGGCCATGCCAATGGGATGTTCTGTAGCTTGTGCCACCTTTGAAGTATTCAGCATGGCACTTCATTGGTGTTGATAACAGTGAGCACCAAATCAAACAGAGATTCATTATTTGGATGATTTTTTTATAGCTGGAGAGGGTAAATCAGGATTGTTAGAAGGGATGGCATTATTCATGGACATTTGCACCTCCTTGGGAGTCCCTTTAGCAGAGGGTAAATTAGAAGGTCCCTCCCCAAATTGGAATTTCTACATTTGGTGTTGAATCTTGAAGTTCTTAAGTGCCGACAGAGTTAAGACAACTGAGGTTATAAGGTTGCATGGCTTGTTAAACTTTGCATGCAGGGCCATTGCCCCCAGCAAAACTTGTCTTTGGGCCATTTAATATTTGCTAAAAGGCAGCAAACCCAAATATTTCAATGCGAGAATAACTTGCAGAGTTAAGGAGGACCTCTGTTTATAGATTACCTTTTTGAATCAGTACAATGGTGTCTCTTTTTGGCAATCACAGTGGGTGTTTTCCATTGACTTATAGTTATTCACAAATGCTGCAGCTAGAGTTGGGATGGGAGGGTACTTCCATGGGAGATGGTTTGCTGACCAATGTCCTAAGTTCTGTTCCAAAGAGAGGAGGAAAGATATTATCTTTTTGTAAATGTTTCCAATATGGGTGGCTTCCCTGGTTTGGAAAGAGCAATTGAGAAATTGTAGGGGGTCTTTTTGTTCAGATAATCTGCCAGATAATCTGTCAGTAGTTAACACTTTGAGCATATCTTCAAAGTCCAGATGGATGCAATTAGTTATTAGGCTACTAATATTGTTGGGTCTGCAAATCAATTTAACCTTATCAAACATACATGTTCCTGGTTGTGAAAATGGCAGCTGACAGTTTGTTCTGTTTTCAGTTTGTTAGATTTTATCACTTGGTAAGGGATGCGAGCCACATGATACCGTCATTCCTCTAGAAGTCTGGTTGATTGAAGAAGGGTAGCCGGAGCACTGGTGTCATATTCTTCAGCCAGGAATACTAAGATATATTCATCATCAATTCAATTTTTTATAGTTTTTTTTTTATACAAGACTTTGCCTCTAAATCAGAGGAAGTGGGTTTACTGTTCCTCATCCAATTGTTCATACTCATATACTGCAAGGGTGATGTAACTGTCATAATTAGGATTCATTAGGCAGCTTAAGGATGGTTGAGCCACTTTCTGGGGTTTCCAGATCATTTCATTCTCAGGCTATCATCTAGCATGATTAAAGATCTGTTGAGTGTAAAACGGGCCTCTAGGATAACAGAAAGCTGATTGGCCAGCACCTGTTGGCCATGATTATTAGAGGTTTATTTATTTCAGCAGCAAATTTCTATCCATTTAGCATGCAGGCAGCCTTGTTCTCTTGAATTTATGTGGGTGCTTTTTGCATCACTGAATTGCTTTGCACTTTGTTTTAGGAAAATGTGATTATTCATAATGACTTCATAATGTTTTGGTTGGGGAAGTGTAAGACTGATGAAATGGGGAAGGGGCATCAGCTCCATTTTGACTGAGCTAGAACCCAGGTTTTCTGCCCTGTCCAGTGGTTCAGTATGTTTATCAAGCTGTTTTTTAAAGTAATGAGGCAGGTTTAGTGTTTAAGTCACATATCGGCAGGATACAAAAACTGGGTGATGCTAATTCCACATTGGTTGAAGATCTTACCTGCCAAGGTATAAATTTACAAGGTTATTTATCGCATTCCTTTAGGATAGGCCACAGATCTAGTTGAAGGCCATTCAGCCAAAGTACTGAAAAGGGCAGGGAGATGGGTGTCTGATGCCTTTTTGTCTTTCATAAGGAATTGACACCATAAAATTTGATTACAGGAAAGGGTGTATCTGTATTTTAGGCCACTCCATCAGAAGAGCAGCCTTACAAACTCTGAAACATCCAGTGGGTCATGTTGGTTCACCTGATCATAAAAGTTGGTCAGTTCAGTGATCTGTTTTTTCCAGGATTTCCAGGTTTCATTTCTGGGAAGTGTGGCACCAAATAGCTGCCTCTCACGGTTTATCTTTGGCTTTAGTAATTCATTTAGGGGGTAACGATTTCATGTTGGCCCCTAAAAAGTTTTTGCTGGCAAGAATTTTGTCATTGTACTCTCAAATGGTTGCATTTTGATCTGCAAAATTACCTAGACTTTGTTGGATTGGAAACAGTAAAGAAGCAGGTATAGAAATCTCCAGATGTTTTATATAGTCAAATTAGATTCCGGGTGATAGACCATGAGACTTTGTCAAACCAGATAAAGAATTTTATGACTTGGATGGAGTCCATCTGAATAATTTAGGTTTTGATTTATTTAATTTAAACATTTCTTTATCAGTTGAGGAGTGTTTCAACACTTCAGTTACCCAGGAGTTTTAGTATTTTACTTGGTTATTGACTCATGGAGACCACTTTGGGGGTGGGAATGGCATGATTCTGCCATCTGGTGGTTGACTTGCAGTTTTACCTCTCCCTTTTCCTTTCTCCTCGATTGCTTCTTAGTGGCCTTTTCGTGTGGGCAGTATGTTTTTCAGGTTGAAGTCCTGGACAAGGCAAGTGGTGGTGAGGATGACAGTCTACCCCAAAGTTTAATTGTTAAACAAGTCCAAGGCAGCTTGTGGTATGAAACTGGACCCTTCAATAATGAGCTGGAAAAGGCTTGCTTATGTCAGCTGGTTTAAGGTAGTATTTTACAATGTGTTTTGCTTTGGGTACAAAATTAAGTTTATTTTATTAACAGTAATGTTTGGTTTTAGTTTAATAAATGGTAGCAATGCTAGTGTTGGTATGGTTATTTCTCAGTTTAGAAGACAAGTCATATTTATCCAAAAAGATTTATACTTATTAACACGTTGCTGAAACTCAGTTAACTCAGAATAAGATTTAATAATTTCATAATGTTCATTTATAGTGTTTTAATGAGTTTCACCTTGATGTTCATAGAAGAACAAAAGCAGCTTCACAAAACACATGTAGGCAGTATGCTGTATTTTACACAATTGTTTCATGAAAACCTTAGCAAAAGTACAAACTCCAGGTTGTAACTTGACTCTTAAACCTCAGGGATCCATATCTGCCTTCACATATGCTTTGAAGCATCTAATATTCCACATTTCAGAAGAAGCAGTTAATGTAGAAATTATTTTCTCCATCATTATTTTCCCCTAGACTGAATGAACATGAATAAAGGACTTGCTGAGATGCTATTTGCAAATGTGGAAATCCTGCTTGTCCTTTAGACTTGTTACACAAGATAATGACCTAGAATTCCTTCATGTCCAACTTAATATAAGCAAAACTCCGTTTCATATCATAGGATCTCCTCTATGTTCCCTTGTCAGCCCATACCTCCTACCTAACTAGGATGGGATCCATATGTATTAAGCCAAACACCGTTCTCCATGGAGACTTCAACTGCCTCTTCATAAACTTGAATGCTTATACATTCTTAGGCATGTATGCCCAGAGATTTCTAGACTTCATCAATACAAGCTCTCTGGACCAGTTAGCTTGCACCCATACAAGGGTCAATAAAATCCTGTACTCCGTCCTTACCAATATGGGGCAGTTCTGCTTTCCACCAATTTTAACTTTCTCCTGGACAAATTAGACAAGTCAATCACATTTATCATAAGACTGAAGCCTGTGCATCTTCAGTATCTTGGTATTCTGAGACTATGCAAAGGTTAATCTATTAAAACAGAGCGATGACCTGGCTAAATTCTAAAGCCCCTTCCATCTTGATGACCCCATTGCTTATGCAAAATCCTTTAAGCCAAATTCTGTGCATGTGTAAATAACTGTATAGATGCATTTGTCCCACACAGAAATAAATATAATGCCAAATTCAAAAATATGCAACCATACAAACAGGCTTTATAATAAAAGGAAAAACAACCCTCACTGAAAGCAAAAAGAAATATAAATCTCAGGATTCCAAAAATACTCTTGCTAAACTAAACAAGGAACTCTGGACCTTGGTCAAATCAACCAATGCCAGACATGAAGTAACAAATAGCCACTCAGCTGAAAGATAACCACAAAGCCTTCTTTAACTGTGTTAGTGATCTCAGAAACAATGCCCACTATTTATACAGGTTCATTCGTTCATAGGTAAGTACTAAGCTAGCTGCCTTTGTAGGCCATTTTAAGCTTAGCCAGTTTCCTTTTGGTGCTTGAGTTAACCTATCCCATTTGGTGTTAGATTGGCTTTACCCATCCCACGGTTGATAATTATACCTTACCCCTAGAGACAATAACTGGGATCATACCATAGATAATTTGAGGGCACCCATGCATGGGATATAACATTTAGGAGCTGCCTCTGTTCCTTAGTAGTACAGAAGGCAGTCCTGGGAAAAATGTTCTGTTTCCCAACCATAGATCCAAATTGCACTTGAATAAGGACATGGATGAACTTTGTTTTATGTGGATGTCTGTTCCAGAGCAGTGGTATCCTCTGTGATATATACCTGTCTCTCCAAACCATGCTGTTGATATTACAGAAGAGGTTTACATCCCTGGACCAAGTATTTCTGATGCCATCTGACAATGATGTGCAGTAAATCCATCAGTGTTGGGTCAGAAATTGCCTTATATGCCAGGCAAATGTCACCTCCTAGCAGTACATAGGATACCAACTAAAGTGACATAGCTTTGAGTTGGTCCAAGTAGGACATATTGTTTAGGTCTTCTATCCTTTTAGTATCTCTGTGAGTGTTCCAGTTTTTAACTTTCTCTGGAGAGATACATATCAAAGGGACTTTATACTAAATGACTGGTCTAATGAGGGCTGAGTAAAGGGGGACAATGACATCCCTAGATCTAGACACAGTCTCTTTCTTGCACTATAGAAGGACTTTCCTATGACATTGGACAGATGTTGGTTGAAAGTTAGGTTATTGCCCACACATGTCTGACATTCTGAACAACTGTGTCAACCTTTAGTGGTGTATTGTCAAGTTGATAGTTCCCTGAGTATATGGCTTCCCAAATTATATGATGATGCATTTTTTGGCATTTAGTTTCAGTCCATGATTTTGGCAGCAGTTATTTATTTGGGACCATCCTTCCTGCAGGATGGGTAAATCATTTGGGGATTCAATGACTGCACTTAGCTTGTAGTCATCTGTACACTTATTATTCAGCTAGAGCCCTTTGTTATTGGCTTTTACTTCAGGGAACTAGAAGCCCAAGAGGAGAGGTCCCAACACAGAACCATGGGGGGCTCTACTGGTCACTGGTCTCTTTGTGGAAGTAATCTCCCCTATATTGATTTCCTGCATCCTACCTGTGAGTCAGATGGCTATCTAGTGGGTGACATAGGGGTTTATTTAGCTTTTCTACTATGTCTGAGTGGAGGATTGTGCCAAAAGCTTTGGCCAGGTTGAAGTTTACCTTCATCCATTGCTTTGGTGACCTTTTCAGAAAAGTTCAGCAAGTTGAATAGGCATGACCTGCCTTTGATGCATGCAAACCAAGATGGATGCAGTCTTTAGAGGTTCTCTATGTCCTTTTTGTTTACTTCCATATATAAGTCTTTCCATTCCTTTATGCATGATGTTGTGCAGACTTATGGCTTTGTGATTTCCTGGGTCTGTGCAAGATCCTCCCTTATTCAAGGGAATGACTGTAGCTGTTCTTCATTCACTTGATAAAAACCTGTAGGGAGGCTGATATTGAAGAGTATAGTTGGGGAGGAGGGTGGCTAAAATCATGCTTCATGTTATTTAAGATATATCCAGGGATATTATCAGGATCCATTGATGAAGTATTTTCAGCTGTTGGTAACTCTTTTAAGACTTGGGATTGTGTGTTAACTGGAGGTGAGCCAGTTTTGGGTATATCTTGAGGGACAGACAGAGGGGAGGGAAGGATAAAGTTAGGGCTGAATTTATCAGCCAGTAGGTTGACTGTATCTTTAGCCTCAACGTAAGTAACATGGTTCACAATCAGTTCAGTGCATTGATGCATTGTGCTTTTGAGATTATGAACATAACTAAAACAGGCTTTGGGATTGTTTTTTACAGTAAAGGACATCACATACTCAAATGTAGCCGATCTACTAGTGGACAATTTAACTCAAACCTCAACTGCCTGTCCTCTTCAATATTCTCATACCACAAAACCATGACTCCATCCTGGTATGTTATCTGGCACTAGGTGCAGTGTTGTTGGTCTTGTACTAAAATTAAATGTCAAGAAATGTATTATTGCATCCCTTGGAAAGCATTACTTCTATTGTAAATATTACGTTGACAATGCACCCCTGAAAATTAATCCCATAGTTAAGCATCTAGGAATCTCTGTCAACAATGAACTATCCTCTGATTATCACTTATCTACTAATACATGGCAGTCCATTTTCATTGCACAGCTTATAGCTAAAGGTTTTGAATCTGGGCCCAGGGATGTCATTTTTTCATTGTAGTTAATGGCTGATAATTAAGTATAATGTCCCTTTTGGTACCTCTACAAACACTTGTCAAATCTGGAATGACCACAATACTTTTTCACTAAAAAAACAAGGATTTAAATCATAACAACTGTGCAGACTGTCTCTTCTTGGTATCATACTGGCCGCTGATAATCTATTAGATCTGTTATATATTCACAAGTTCAAAGGTATCATAAACACCTCCTCAAAGGATTTCAATCTGTTCTATAAAATTAATAGAACATGTTGGAGGATAGGTATGTATCACAGAGAATACCACTTCTGTGGAACCGTCATCCATGCCATATACAGCAAAGGACTTCCTTTACTCTATTCAAACACAATTTGGACAAATGGATGGACAACTGCAAATTCACCCTGGCTTAACACCACTGTCACTCGTGTATAGAGGAAGGATTTAAATACCCCAGCATATCCTTGTTTGGCCCATCTTTGGGTTATTTGTATGCAAATATAAGTGCTAATAACTACCATGGGAATGCAACTTTAGGCTTCTTAAGATCCTCACAGATCAATAGTTTAGTAAGTTCCTATGAATCTATGAAGATCAAACACTGTATATGTGCATGGCCTATTTATTTATTTCAGAATACATTATTGCACTTACATGTCCCCCATGTGTGATGGGAGTAGTAGTTGTAACAGTTCCAAGGGAAAATAATACCAACACCATAGGAAACTATACACCTATTAGCCTCACTTTGGAGGGAAGAACTTTATGAGGATATTACTAGAATATTACTTACAATATTATCATCAGATTTACATTTTGGCTATGCTCTTAAAGAAAATATTTTTACTGCTGGTAGATCTTGTGCAACCAAACTTAAATTGTATAATAATATGATGTGCCAATTGTATGAAATCTGCTAACTGATGTTATATATCTTGACCTTTCATTTTTTTTATTCTCTCACAACTGCTCTTCTTGACACTAGTAAACAATCCTGTATAAGGAAATGGGTGAAGTTCAGAACATGTTAGCTAACAGATCAATTTATTCAATAGCAGACTTGTATAATGGGGGTGCCACAAGGCTCTGTCCTGTGCATTTATATATATTTAATGTATAAATGTCTATCTTTCCCTTGTCTGACTTTATATTGACCAGCAAATTTGCTGACAATACAAAGCAAAGCTAATGGTAACAAGCTTGGAAGATGAAAAAAGCAGCAGCTGTTATATTGTTTCTTCATTTCAGCAGGCAATATAAAACAGTATAGTTTTCAGCCTGAAAACATTGCTGTACACTATGGCCTGCTGAACAGATACTTTCCATATTCAATCAGCAGTGAGATTTTACAAGGGGGCTGATATTGTTGAAGGTCTAGGGGGTATTGCCAAATGTGAATGCAATAACCAGGAAATGTTTCTTGATAATGCATGCCATATTTCACAAAATTTCATCTAGATGTGCAGACATTATGTTAACCCTAATTAAAGTTATAGTTAGACTACATATCAAATAATGGTCATTGTTCACTGACAATAATGTGACTGGGATTAGGAAGCTGAAAAGATTACAAAGGCTTATTTTTAAGAAAGACTGGAAATATTAAAATTCTTCAGCACTAGATATAGGCTGTTTTGATGTGCTATGTTATTATTTTATAAATGCTGCAGAAATGAAGCTTTAGCAAGTAACCTAGTAGCTAGTCTTATATGCAAGACCATGGAAAGAATGATTGTGGACCTGATAAACAAAGACATAGGAAACCTTCAAATACTGAGCCCAAACCAATTAGGTTTTGTCAAAGGCAGGTCATGCCTACTAAACTTGGTGGACTTCTTCAAGAAGGTCACTAGAGCCATAAACAAGGGCAAAATGGTGCATACTGTCTATCTTGACCTGACAAAGGCATTTGGCACAATGCCTTACTCGAGTAGTATAGACAGGCACACAAATTCCCTATGTCATACAATGGATAGTAAAATGGCTCACAGATAGGACAAATGAAGTTAGCGTGGGGGAATCCACCTCCACCAATAGGCCTGTTACTAGTGACGTCCCACAAGGCTCAGTACTGGAACCTCTCCTGTTTGGAATATACTTATCTGAAGTCAAGGCAAATGTTGAGGGCCTTTGGCTGACCAGATTTGCAGATGGCTGCAAGCTGGCTACAGTCACTGAATTCCCCAGAGATGTAGATATCCTCCAGAAAGGTCGGACACAGACAAATAATTGGTGCCAGAACCATGGCCTAAAATGTAATGCAAAAAATGCATAATTGTACTCTTCGGGAATACTATCATCCCTGCAAATTGCAACATTGGTAGCAATCCAATAAGAACAGACCCAGTGATAAGGAACTTGGGAACTCAAGTTGACAGCAACCTGAGCTTTGATCACCACGTATCCATGGTAGTGAGAAAATCTTTCTATGTGGTACAACTTATAAGTAAGGGCATGGCATACAGATCTAAGGAGATCATAGTCTTTCTATACTCAGCCCTCATTATACCAATAATCGAGTACAATACGCCCTTCAGAATGTACCCAACCAGGCATTTGTAACAGCTGGAGTGGATGCAGAGGTTTCTCACTAAAAGAATACAGGGTGTAAATAATACATCCTATGCGGATCACCTCAAGGTCCTGTCCCTGTACTCAGTATCCTAGAGACTACTGAAAGGCAATCTATGCCTAACCTACAAGATAATCTGCAATCCAGTCCTGATGGATCTGCTACACATTTACAAAACAAACAGCACTAGAATTACCTGATTTAGGGATTTAAACCTCATCTGTGACCTAAATAAAACATATTGGAGGGGCAGGTATGTGTCTTAGAGATTTCCCCTTCTCTGGAACAGACTCCCCATTTATGTGAAACAGAGCTCTTCCCTAAGCCTATTCAAACACAGTTTGGACAAATGGATGGGAAATTGCAAATTCACCCCGATTGTTACCTGTGACCCTTATGGACAAGGGCAGTTTGTAGATGGGCTAAGACACAAGCATATACCAAAGCTATTCTAACCAATGGGCATTGATAATTGGGAAAACTGGGCCATGAATGGCTGAGCTTAAAAAGACTCTAGGGCCATTAGCCTAGTAACCTCTCATGATCCTATGAACATAGGACTTACTTTTGCAATCTAGCCCATATGCTACAAAGAACCATAATGTGATGACAGAAGAAGACAAATTTCATTCCTGATAGACTAACAAGACATTTGCAAATGTATTTATTTAACATTTGTTTACCAGGAAAGTCCAACTGGGACAAAACCCATTTTCAGTGGAGGCCCACGGAGAAATGCTCCAGACAGATGTCTTTGGAATGTGGGAGGAAACCTGAGCACTTGGAGGAAACCAACACGAATACAGGGAGGACATGCAGACTCCTCACAGAAGACACCTCAGGCAAGAATCATACCAGTAAAGCTCTTGCTGTGAAATGACTACACCACAGCCCCACCCAAATGTCAAGTTCTTGACTGATTGCTGGGCAGGTAACAAGGAGTTTGACCTTGGTCACCTCTGGATGCAGACTCCTAGGTGACCTACTAAGGTGGTGGGACTGCAAATTAAACAACATTGTAACATTATAACCATTTTGATATTTTCATGTTTCATAAAACAACAGCATAATATTACTCAGTTGCTTATCTGATCCCTCACTACAATGTAGATTAACTTAAATACACTACATGCAATGATCAGTCTATGCCCTGTGCTTACTAGAGCATGACATGAAAACAGAGAGCCTGCACCACTGCTTGTATACATGTTGAACAGTCAGGGGGCTTGAACAGAGTAATGCTGCAGTTCTATATATTTTGTTAATGTATAACATTCAAGATATATAGTGAGGCACACAGTTACAACACTCACAGATAGGGTGTTTTGTTATTTTACAACAGTTTGAGAATCAAACAAAGCAAAAATTCAAGAGAAAGACAGTACAGATAATTTGTATCAGACTTCAGTATCACATATAATAACATTACAAGTATGAAAAAAGGAAAAAGGATAAGATAGACATTTGTATATCAAGAGTAAGACTCCTATTCTGTAAGAAGGATTGGGGGTTTACAGGAGATAGTACATTTGTATATCAAGGGTAAGACTCCTGTTCTGTTAGAAGGATGGGGATTTACAGGTTATTATAAGGGCCCATATGCAAACAGAGAAACTGCTGTATAGAAGTTAAATCAGGGTTTTGTATAAACTGCTGTGATACTAGTAAGGTTTGGATTTTCACTGTTAACAACCAGTTAGGAAATCCACAGGCTGGCCAGCACATTGACTTGGTTGTATTGTAGAATCACCTACATTTTAGTAAACTATTGTATAAAATATTGACTTATTGTTTTGTTAAACTAGATGTACAGACTAGTTTGTTTCGATCATGATTTGTCTGCTATGGCTGGTGCCTGAAATGAAGTGACCTTTTATAAGAGGAAGCATATTGAATTTTGGGTTACTATTTTGTATCCTGTGAAAATATTAGCATGTCTAAGGGATGACTTAACTTGCTTACGTGTTTGTTTTGTTTTTGCTTTTTTCTATCCTTCTACTACTGACCTTTAGCTTCTCCATTGCCAACTCCCTCATCTTCCCTACCCTCAACAAGTGCTCACACATAACAGCCTCTGAGGGTTACTTACACCTGAATTTTCCCTACCCTCAACAAGTGCTCACCCATAACAGCCTGTGAGGGTTACTTACACCTGAAACATCTACTATATGATGCCTTCATCTACACCAATCTTCAACAATCTCTAGTAGCAACAATGGAATAACACTGTAATAAGTTAGCTAAATTTGCCGCTAACAAATCTGCTAAGTCCCACCACTGCCTAGCCTTAGAACAAGCTGTCTACAATGTCCACACTATCTCTATATCCCCCAGTTAGTAGCTGCTCATAACATAATCTGCAAACAACTAACCTGTCCTCCAATGGAACCTTATACCCCTGCACAATCAATATGCTCCACAGACAACTCCCTATTAACTATAAGTAAGACCCACACTCTAGTGCTCTGTCCCTCTACTAAAATAATGTCTCTGAAATCAGGAATTCTATTCCTGCCAACATCAAACAATAAACCATCTTATCCAGATTCCAAAGCTTGCTAAAACAACACTTTAAAAACACTTAACTCTACTCTTGTACCAACCCAGGCTAGACAACCTCACCCTTAGAAACCTACATTATCCATGTGTGTGTGTGTGTGTGTGTGTGTGTGTGTGTGTGTGTGTGTGTGTGTGTGTGTGTGTGTGTGTGTGTGTGTATATATATATATATATATATATATATATATATATATATGTGTACTAATCTAAAAGTATCTAAACACAAAATATACATAAAAAATATTTAAACTCAAAAATATCTAAACACAAAATATTGACAAAATTGAAGTTATTCTAGGGAAGGATTTATGCCCTTTCCACACTGTTGTGCAACCTTAGATTTGGTATGTATGATTAGCAGGGCATATGGGGGGTGAAGCTGGGCTTGCCCTCTGCATAAACTTTGGTTTTGGGTGTGGTTAGATTTTGTTGATGTCTTGTATTTAAATATTTTTATGTGTAGATATTTTTTTGTCATTCTTTTTTGTGTTTAGATTATTTCAAGTAGACCCATACACACACATACACCCACACACACACACACACACACACACACACACACACACACACACACACACACACACACACACACACACACACACACACACACACACACACTCAATATAAATTGCCTACTGTTTCTACTGTCAACTTAACGTTTAGAAATTTCCCTCATGCAAACTCTCCACCTTGTACAACTACCTCAGTTTCACTTTGATTTCTTTTATCTCTATGTCAATTAACAAATATACATGCTATGACTATTACCTTTCTCTCCTACCCATCAATGTAAATTTGTAAATTACATCTTAAGACTCGCTGTGCATGCCAGTACTAATATGTAATGACTCTACACTATATTAATTTTAGATTTTTCTCTAGTATAGCTGCCTTTTCAGTTATTGTATTCCCCTAGTGTAACTTTAAGCTTTATATTTTTCTTTACTGTATAAAACTGCCTATTTTGTACCAGGAGCTTTTCTCCCTGGGCTTCCACTGAAAAGGGGCTACTACAGCCCAATTGGACTAACCTGGTCAACAAAAATAATAGAAATATAGATAAACATTCCTTTTAGGAGAGCACTGCACATTGGTGGCCCAGTCTCCATGTGTAGGTTCCATGAAATGTGAGCCACCATACACAGTGAGTTTGACATGGACAGGGAAGGAGCATCATATTGTGACTCAAATTTATTTATATTTTAAAGCCCCATGCCAGATTGATGTGCTGGGTGACATCACCTAGTTGAGCTTGCATTGCTTTTATGCTGACATGCCCCTCTATACCTGTTCACTTACTGCAGCACCATTTTGTTGTTATAATGGCCCCCATTATCACCGCCAGCATCATCACTTGTGAAGCAGTTCTGCCTCCAGCATGTCTCAATAGCATCTGCCTAAGAAGAGATCAGTAAACAATGCATCATTTCTTTTACTCCCAGCCACCTTCATTAGGTATCCAAGACACTAAATGAACAGCTTTACAATGTACAGAATAAGAATGACCGCTTCTCCAGCCATTCATCCATTTTCTAAACCACTTGCCCAATCAAATTTGCAGTGTTAACATAGTGAGCAGGGTGGGCCAGATTTGCCTGTCTCCAGCTCATCATGTGGGATCACCAGGTGATCCTGGTTAAGAAGAAAGATAGCTAGTATCTTTTCAATGTGTCCTGGGTTTGCCCCATAGCCATCTTCCACTGGGCCATGCCAGATACAGCTTATGTGGCTGGTGCTTGGAGACATCCTCACAAAGTCCCTATAACACATAAGTTGACCCATCTTACATAGAAGAATGTTAACTCTAAGCCAGCATTCTTCTAGATAGTTAAACTCACCACTCTATTATGGAGAGTTAGCTAAGTTTGACCAAACAAGTACCTCATTTCCATTACTTGCATCCACTTGATTACTACAAATATGTCTATGACAAAAAATGAGAATGGGGTCTGAAATACTACACTGATGCACCGCACCCATCTTCTATTGGTCTTTGGATCCCCTCTACTCTCACTCATGAATACGTAAATAAAGTACTTAAACTCATCCACCCAGTGTGGTCCTGTGTCACCTGAGGGCAGTCCACTGCTTTCTGGGACAGAATGATAACCTGTGATGTAAAGTGGCTATGTTAATTTTATTAGGGTATGAAATGACATCTAAGACTCAAGCAAACAAAACAGGCATGTAAATGCTCAAACTGAAGTATAGTTACTTAAAGTTTTTCATGTAGCCAGTGCATATTTTTCAGGATCAAATGCTCAAAAGTTGGATTTGGCTTTAGCATTCCTTATATTCACAAGGTTACCCTATCATTTGCATCTTAGACCCACAGTAAAGAGCAGTAAAACTGAGCCACTGGTAATTTTTGTAGAAAATAATTTAATGGATGTGGTAGAAGACAGTTTTTGTATATAAAGGATTCACTTCATTTTATAAATAAGCTAAAGGTTGTGAATATTACTGACACTGATATTTTTGTTAATATCAATGTGTATATAGCAAGAATCCATAAAATATAGGAATGGAATGTCTTTTTTCAATTATTTATTCTACAAACAGTTTGTTGAATAACGTTAAATGAATTGTGGAAGTACTTAATTCTATTTTGTATAATATTTTTTGAAGATATATTATGTTGCCAAAAAACAGGGTGGTGATGGAAACTGTAGTGACGCCCTCATATGGCAACCCAGTCATGGCCCTATTGGGAAAGATATTTTGCTACACACGTATATATATATATATATATATATATATATATATATATATATATATACAGAGAGAGAGAGAGAGAGATTAATCAGTACATTGAATATCTCTATGTTACAGCAAACTATGATTTTATTGGAGTTCCTTTTTAGGTGTGGTTACTACCCAAACTGGTAATGATGTTAGTACTGCAATACATCAGAAGAAAATAATGAGTAACGGCTATTTGTCCTTCACAAGCAGGCATCCACATTTGATGAAGGAAATATGAATCACTGAGCAGGTTAAGCATTAAGGATGAGATACACCATAAAGTAATTGAGAAATTGTTTGATAAATTTATTGGAAGGAGGTATCCAAAAAGTCTGTTACAAGATGCATAACAGAAGTGCACAAGGAGAGACAGGGAAAACACATGTACACCATTGTTTATATATATATATATATAAGGACAATACTTTCTGAGTGGAGGGACTCCCCATTGGGGACTTATCTGCCAGATACAAAGATCTTAGCTGATTGCTGCTCTTGTAAAATCCAAGAGATGCTTCTTCTTGAGATGGCAGGAAAGTGCTGAAGAAAGCTTCACTCATAGGAACATAGGATCATAGGAAGTTACTAGGCTATTGGCCCTGAGGCCCTTATAAGCCTAGCCAAACGTTTAGCCCATGTTTAGACAAGTCAGCACCCAACTAACCCAAGGCTGTCTAGATTAACTGCTGGTTTCCCTTCTAGGGATTAGCCAACCAGCAGTCAGAGTAAAGGAGTAGTGGGATCCATGATGTTATGAAGCTGGCTTGTTTTTTTTTCCTAGGCAGGAAACAACCCATATAGTCTAATGGCAACTGCAGCAGTGGAATGATGAGCATAGACATAAGGTTTCGAAAGAGAATATCTGAGGAGGAGCAGCTGATCTGTGATATATAGCAATAAGTAGCCTGTTTTTTTTTTTTTTTTTGCTTATTTGTAGTAGTTATTGCTTATTTTAGATATTTATAACAGTGTTATTGTATAATGCATAAGTGTACTGTATTTCATAGCTATTGGCTCACTTGTGATAAACATTTCTGTAGTGTTTTCTGCCTAAAATAGTTTAGGTGGTAGCTGTAATATTGTCCATATTCCTGATTGTGCTTGTGATAAACATTTCTGCAGTGTGTTCTGCCTAAAATAGTTTAGGTAGTAACTGTAATATTCTCCATATTCCTGATTGTGTTGTGGGCCTAGTTGTTTGTTAGAGGCTGTTTTCTGAGCTCATTGTCCAGGCCATCATAACAAAGACCATCCCCCACTTTAGTGAGTGTTTAGTGTTTATGGTCATTGTCTAGTTGGGTTGCCAGGGCTACAGCTTGGAGAAAGCACCTCATTGGTCTTTTGAACATTTTTAAAGTGTTTCAGGTTTCAACTTTCTGCTAAAAAGTTAACCTGAGTGTTTCAGCCATTACACACAGAGCTATCTGAGGAGGAGCAGCTGATCTGTGATATATAGCAATAAGTAGCCTGTTTTTTTTTTTTCGCTTATTTGTAGTAGTTATTGCTTATTTTAGATGTTTATAGCAATTTTATTGTATACTGCATACTTGTACTGTATTTCATAGCTATTGGCTCACTTGTGATAAACATTTCTGTAGTGTTTTCTCCCACCTACCCTCCCTATTGAGATCTTGTCTTTATACCTGCTGGCCTTGCAATTGCCTATCCCTACTTACACTCCTCCCAGTCTAGTTTCATTAGCTCACTCTACCTAATACAGACAGAATTTCCTTCTGTTCCTCCTTTCTCCCTTTCTAAAATAAAAAAAAAAATGTGTGAATATCCTTGTGTTCTGACTGTGCTTTTCAAACATTTTGGAAATATAGAGTATATTTTAGTGCATTTATTAAATCTGTATTTGCCTTAATATTGCTACAACGCAAGTGCTCTAGGTTGCACTGCATCTGAATTGTTTGTGTTTTAGCTGCTTTTCTTTATAGACTTTTCTGTATATGTAGACTAGCTACTTATTCTACTGTATTACTGCCTCTTAAATCATTTTTCAGTTGTGCACTTGCCTTGCTTCATTTAAAAAGTTGTAAATTGTTAATTTTGTAAAGTTTTAATTGTATTTACTGTTTAGGGCTACACACTCAAGTGCGTTAGCCTTTTCTGTGTTTATTTAGTGTATTATTGCATTGTTTAGCCTGTTTAAAAAAAAAAAAACTATCTTGTTTGCTCGTTTCACTCCTTTCCTAGCTAGTATAGTCCAGATCCCAGGCTTTGCCGGTTTCAGGAGTTTATTTTCTGTGTTCAGAGCTATTCAGACCTTGCTGTGGTTGAGGGAAGTCCTACTGCTTACCAGTGGGAGTGGTGAGCATTGTACTGCCTGTCTGACACTAGAGGAGCGGTTTCCAGCTCTGAAATTGTAATTTTAGCCATTTTGGGCTGATTTCTATCCTTTTCAACTTTCTGGCTTAAAAATGCGCGTATTTGCACATTTTTCACATCGTGCAGCACTGCCGGGCTACGGTTAAACTATTCCACGTGCCAGAAAGTCGGCTCTTCAAATTCTCCCTGAGAACTAGCTGGTTTCTCAGTAGCAGCACTAAAATCTGAACCCCTGTGACTAGCACTTGCTCTAGAACCTGCTGCAAAGCACTAGGAAGCCTTAAACTGATACAAGCACTCAACTCTCCTTGTTTTTTTTTTTTAAATCCTTTTTATTGATTTTTAATCATATCATAACAAATCATATCCAACAACAAGACAAAATGATATGTACAAACAGAAATTCCTCTACATACACTAACTATATACAAAGCCCATCTAAGCCGAGCCTCCAAGAAGGAGGTTTAAATGCTGTGTATTTATGTTAGTATAAATTCATACACCATTTTCCATGCATCCCTCTGTGACAGATTTAGCCTCATGGAATACCACAAATATTTGTGAGCAGAAAAATGTTTCCCAGCTATCTGTTTGAGTCCTTCCCATGAAAGAGCCGATCTATCTTTCCAATTTAGGGTGATATAGTATTTTATCAGCATAAAAGACGTTATTAGAAAATGAATATTCTTAATGTCTATGTCTAAAGGGGGTATATGAAGGAGGGCGAATTGCCATGAGAGTGTAGACTTTTCATAGCCCATTTTTTCTAATTTGACTCTGAGAGCACACCAAAGCCTATATGAGCATTTGCAACTCCAAAAGATGTGAATGATATCTGCTTCCATCATAGGGCAAAATTGGCAAAAGGGTGGGACTTCATTGTACATCTTGTTTAGTAAAGCAGGGGTGTAGTATGTGTTATTTACTATCATAAGTTGGGTATACCTGAACTTTAGCAGAGGAATAGCTTTAGAAAATTTTTGAGTGGCTTGGGCAATGGACTTAGAGGAAATCGATGGGTCTTGTTTTATCCAAAAATCAGAATGGATAGCTTCTTTCGAGCATCTAATTGCTGAGATTAATTTATAGGAGTGAGAGACCATTTTTTTTTATGAGTCAGTAGATTCCATAATACCTTACACAGCTCTGTTTGGGGTTCAGGAATATCAGTATCCCTCCAGAATTTGCTGCAAATGTCCTTTAGTTGTCTAATCATGATGGTGTACTTGATCGGAAGCTTAAACTTGTTTCTGATGGAGGAAATATGCTCCATCCTGCATGAGAAGAAGTCCAGAACCGTTTTACTTTTGATCAGTGGGAATGTATTCAAATTGACCAAATTCTTGTTTAGTTTAATGTTAGGATTAAGGTGTAAAGGTTGGAGAAGGTGAAAAGCAAAATGTAGATCTAGAGAATTAAACAAGTTTTGTGTACATTTGATTTGGGACCATAAATCATTTTGAATTTTGTACTTTCTTTTGGCAGATATGTCTAAGAATGGTAGGGCCATGGGATTAATGGAAAGAGTTTTGATATAATTGTGATTTAAAAAAAAGGGAAAATGTTTAATAAACCTGTGCGTGCATTTTGAAATTTAGACTTCTGGCATTGAGCAGCATTACCCTTAGTTTCTTCCCATTTTGTTTTCTAGGTGGTAGGTTTAGAATTTGAGCCTTGCCTAAAAAAGGCACTATGGGGTGGCAAGAGCCTTAGCCAATATCCGGAATCCCAGGGTGACAGGTGCAAGCCATCCCTTGTGAAGCAGCGGCTTGTCAAGCATGTCATCCCAGGCAGACAGACACTGATCCCCTTTGAATGACACCAGAAATTAAGCCAATTGTTAAAGCTGATCATCTTGTCTCTATGTTGTGGCATCATTCTTGGTGAAGGAAGGATACTGCTCAGGGTCAGGGTCATACCTGCCTGGGCTACATAATCAGAGAGCTCCTCTATGTCTCTTTTCATGTAGTCCAGGGAGGTATGTCTCAGGTCGTTCACACCAGCATGGACAATGACTGTGTCATATTTGTACTTGCTGTGGAGTGACCCGAGTGCTTGTGTTATGTGGCGGATTCTAGCAACTCGATAGGCAGCTTACTGTGACCCTCTCCTTATTCAGTCTGGTGAGTGGGACGTCAGTGTGTCTGACTATGGAGTCACCTATGACAAGTATGTTTGGTGTTGTATTTGGCCTTTAGGGCTGTGACTGCTTTGCACACTGATTTTGTGGTTTATGTGTTGCCTGTGGTGTGTCATGAGGTGGCAGTTGCTTGGGTGTCTGCTTTGGAGGCCTCTGCTGTTTAGGTACATTTTTGCTCAGAGCCTCCGAGTATGTCTTTGTGTGTTTATGTGTTTGATTCATTGTTGTGATAGCTTTATGTGAGACTGGTTTTATGGTGTGTGTAGTTGCCTTCTCCTCCTGTCTGGTCTTGCCAGTCCTGAGCTGAGAGAGCTCAGCCTCCAGTTTGGCCAAATAGCTGCATCTCTCGCAAGTATTTGTGTTATGTGGGAGGAGGAGAGGGTTGTCTGTGTACATGAGGCAATTGTAACATTGCCTCAATATTCCCAGATTCACCAACTGACAGGGAGGACGCCAGCATCTGGCCCTTCGACATGCTAGAGAAATTAAGAAGTTAGGGGTGTAACTGAATAAGAGAGGACTTAGTAAGGAAATGGGTATTCCTGGGGGGGGGGTTCGCTAGTGAGGGACTTTGTATAATACAGAAGTGCTAAACCTGAAAAGAAGATGCTTTTAAGACAAGTGCTGAGCTTTTTTTTTTTTTTTTTTTTTTTTGGAGTACAGTAAATGACCCCACACAAGAGTACTAGGCCAAAGACAGAAAATATGCAAGTTATGAGAAAAAAACTATTTTAAAATTAAGTGCAAACAGGAAATTCGGTAAACAGCTTTTGGTTGTGCTCTAAATACAGCTACTAATGCAGAAATCAAGTTTAACAAGTCAGAAAATGCTCAAACTAGGCAACTATGCAGAAAAACTTAGCAAATAAACAGAGAAAAATACTTAAAATCTCAAAAGTGGCTCCGTTCTTCTCTCAACGTTTTCTCCTCTTGGTGGGTGCTTCACCAACAGCCAACAAGCCTGAAAGGACACCAAAACCACGAGGCAACTAGGTTTTAAGAGAGGACTACAGCAAACAAGGTGTACCAATTACAGTAAGAAACAGTTGAAATATGCAGGCACTATAAGCCTTTAACCAGAAATTCCCAGCTCAGAAGGGCAGAGTCCAGCCTCTCCTCCCACAAGAGTGCAGACCATGAACCTTCTTAATGTAAAATAACTGGCCTGAAGCCCAAGTGCTTAAACCAGAACTAATACACTTTTAGAATAACAGACACTGAGCCCTCAATCAGCAGTTTCCAACTTAGAAGGATGTAAGCCACCTGTCCTGCCACCACAGTGCAGGCCACAAACCTTCCTAATGTAAAATAACTGGTCTGAAGCCCAAGTGCTTAATCCAAAAGACTTAGAATGATAGCTACACTTTAATCAAGTTACTACCAAGCAGTAATAAATACAATTGAATACTTTGAAGAATGCCTGGATTACTGCTTAAGTTATACAAACAACCTAGATTCAGCAGGCCTAGATCTAGTCTACGCTACAGCAAACAAGGTGTACCAATTTCAGTAAGAAGCAGTTCAAATATGCAGGCACTATAAGCCTTTAACCAGAAATTCCCAGCTCAGAAGGGCAGAGTCCAGCCTCTCCTCCCACAAGAGTGCAGACCATGAACCCTTTTAATGTAAAATAACTGGCCTGAAGCCCAAGTGCTTAAACCAGAATTAATACACTTTTAGAATAACTGACACTGAGCCCTCAATCAGCAGTTCCCAACTTAGAAGGATGTAAGCTACCTGTCCTGCCACTACAGTGCAAACCACAAACCTTCTTAATGTAAAACAACTGGTCTGAAGCCCAAGTGCTTAAACTAAAAGGCTTAGAATGAGTTGCACCAAGAAGTAATAAATACAACTGAGTACTTTTAAGATGATGCAAAAGCAAAATAAATTAGGAAGAAATAAAAATACAGTAAAAGCAGATTTTTTTTTTTCAGAAAAGTACCAAAAACAGTAGTAAAAACAATTCACATGCAGTGCAAGCTGGCAAACTTGAGTATGTAGCAATATTAGTCCACACACAGTTTGAAAAAAAGTAATTAAATTAAAAAGGACTAAAAGCAAGTGCAGAAAGGGTTTATTAGATAGAATGCAGTAAAGAGATGAGACTGGGGAGTGTCCTAGATCAAATCTACAGTGGGCTGGCACTGCAAAAGCCACCAAATTTAAACTACTACCAAGAACAGGGAGGGGGGGTGTGGGGAAGACAGTTTCAACAGAGCTAGATCTGAGGAATCAGTCCAAATTATAAAACCCCAATAAAATGCAGGAAATATACTTAAATCAGCTTATGTCCAGTTGATGTATGCAGACAAATCTCAGTAGCAAGCAACTCTATTTAAAATGATTACAAGAAATGTAACCAACACAGGTTTTAATGTTATCAGAAACCCCCCAAGCTAATTAACGCTTAAAGGAATTTCAAAGCAGTTTAGCAACTAGTGCAGAGCTTCAGAGATACACACAAGACAGTTTCAACAGAGCTAGATCTGAGGAATCAGTCCAAATTATAAAACCACAATAAAATGCAGGAAATATACTTAAATCAGCTTATGTCCAGTTGATGTATGCAGACAAATCTCAGTAGCAAGCAACTCTATTTAAAATTATTACAAGAAATGTAACCAACACAGGTTTTAATGTTATCAGAAACTCCCCAAGCTAATTAACACTTAAAGGAATTTCAAAGCAGTTTAGCAACTAGTGCAGAGCTTCAGAGATACACACAAGACAGTTTCAACAGAGCTAGATCTGAGGAATCAGTCCAAATTATAAAACCACAATAAAATGCAGGAAATATACTTAAATCAGCTTATGTCCAGTTGATGTATGCAGACAAATCTCAGTAGCAAGCAACTCTATTTAAAATGATTACA
The DNA here is from genome assembly GCF_019279795.1 of Protopterus annectens. Taxonomy (NCBI): domain Eukaryota; kingdom Metazoa; phylum Chordata; order Ceratodontiformes; family Protopteridae; genus Protopterus; species Protopterus annectens. The sequence goes on from NC_056731.1 coordinate 549,084,808, forward strand.
AGAAGTGTAACCAACACAGGTTTTAATGTTATCAGAACCCCCCCCAAGCTAATTAACACTTAAAGGAATTTCAAAGCAGTTTAGCAACTAGTGCAGAGCTTCAGAGATACACACAACACAGTTTCAACAGAGCTAGATCTGAGGAATCAGTCCATATTATAAAACCACAATAAAATGCAGGAAATATACTTAAATCAGCTTATGTCCAGTTGATGTATGCAGACAAATCTCAGTAGCAAGCAACTCTATTTAAAATGATTACAAGAAATGTAACCAACACAGGTTTTAATGTTATCAGAAACCCCCCAAGCTAATTAACGCTTAAAGGAATTTCAAAGCAGTTTAGCAACTAGTGCAGAGCTTCAGAGATACACACAAGACAGTTTCAACAGAGCTAGATCTGAGGAATCAGTCCAAATTATAAAACCACAATAAAATGCAGGAAATATACTTAAATCAGCTTATGTCCAGTTGATGTATGCAGACAAATCTCAGTAGCAAGCAACTCTATTTAAAATTATTACAAGAAATGTAACCAACACAGGTTTTAATGTTATCAGAAACTCCCCAAGCTAATTAACACTTAAAGGAATTTCAAAGCAGTTTAGCAACTAGTGCAGAGCTTCAGAGATACACACAAGACAGTTTCAACAGAGCTAGATCTGAGGAATCAGTCCAAATTATAAAACCACAATAAAATGCAGGAAATATACTTAAATCAGCTTATGTCCAGTTGATGTATGCAGACAAATCTCAGTAGCAAGCAACTCTATTTAAAATGATTACAAGAAGTGTAACCAACACAGGTTTTAATGTTATCAGAACCCCCCCCAAGCTAATTAACACTTAAAGGAATTTCAAAGCAGTTTAGCAACTAGTGCAGAGCTTCAGAGATACACACAACACAGTTTCAACAGAGCTAGATCTGAGGAATCAGTCCATATTATAAAACCACAATAAAATGCAGGAAATATACTTAAATCAGCTTATGTCCAGTTGATGTATGCAGACAAATCTCAGTAGCAAGCAACTCTATTTAAAATGATTACAAGAAATGTAACCAACACAGGTTTTAATGTTATCAGAAACCCCCCAAGCTAATTAACACTTAAAGGAATTTCAAAGCAGTTTAGCAACTAGTGCAGAGCTTCAGAGATACACAAACAGTTTCAACAGAGCTAGATCTGAGGAATCAGTCCAAATTATAAAACCACAATAAAATGCAGTAAATATACTTAAATCAGCTTATGTCCAGTTGATGTATGCAGACAAATCTCAGTAGCAAGCAACTCTATTTAAAATGATTACAAGAAATGTAACCAACACAGGTTTTAATGTTATCAGAAACCCCCCAAGCTAATTAACACTTAAAGGAATTTCAAAGCAGTTTAGCAACTAGTGCAGAGCTTCAGAGATACACACAAGACAGTTTCAACAGAGATAGATCTGAGGAATCAGTCCAAATTATAAAACCACAATAAAATGCAGGAAATATACTTAAATCAGCTTATGTCCAGTTGATGTATGCAGACAGAGAGAGAGAGAGATTAATCAGTACATTGAATATCTCTATGTTATAGCAAAATATGATTTTATTGAAGTTCCTTTTTAGGTGTGGTTACTACCCAAACTGGTAATGATATTAGTACTGCAATACGTCAGAAGAAAATAATGAGTAACGGCTATTTGTCCTTCACAAGCATGCATCCACATTTGATGAAGAAAATATGAATCACTGAGCAGGTTAAGCATTAAGGATGAGATACACCATAAAGTAATTGAGAAATTGTTTGATAAATTTATTGGAAGTAGGTATCCAAAAAGTCTGTTACAAAATGCATAACAGAAGTGCACAAGGAGAGACAGGGAAAACACACGTACACCATTGTTTATATATATATATATATATATATATATATATATATATATATAAGGACAATACTTTCTAAGTGGAAGGACTCCCCATTGGGGACTTATCTGCCAGATACAAAGATCTTAGCTGATTGCTGCTCTTGTAAAATCCAAGAGATGCTTCTTCTTGAGATGGCAAGAAAGTGCTGAAGAAAGCTTCACTCATAGGAACATAGGATCATAGGAAGTTACTAGGCTATTGGCCCTGAGGCCCTTATAAGCCTAGCCAAATGTTTAGCCCATGTTTAGACAAGTCAGCACCAAACTAACCCAAGGCTGTCTAGATTAACTGCTGATTTCCCTTCTAGGGATTAGCCAACCAGCAGTCAGAGTAAAGGAGTAGTGGGAGCCATGATGTTATGAAGCTGGCTTGTTTTTTTTTTCCTAGGCAGGAAACAACCCATATAGTCTAATGGCAACTGCAGCAGTGGAATGATGAGCATAGACATAAGGTTTTGAAAGAGAATATCTGAGGAGGAGCAGCTGATCTGTGATATATAGCAATAAGTAGCCTGTTTTTTTTTTTTTGCTTATTTGTAGTAGTTATTGCTTATTTTAGATATTTATAGCAATGTTATTGTATAATGCATAATTGTACTGTATTTCATAGCTATTGGCTCACTTGTGATAAACATTTCTGTAGTGTTTTCTGCCTAAAATAGTTTAGGTGGTAGCTGTAATATTGTCCATATTCCTGATTGTGCTTGTGATAAACATTTCTGCAGTGTGTTCTGCCTAAAATAGTTTAGGTAGTAACTGTAATATTCTCCATATTCCTGATTGTGTTGTGAGCATAGTTGTTTGTTAGAGGCTGTTTTCTGAGCTCATTGTCCAGGCCATCATAGCAAAGACCACCTCCCACTTTAGTGAGTGTTTAGTGTTTATGGTCATTGTCTAGTTGGGTTGCCAGGGCTACAGCTTGGAGAAAGCACCTCATTGGTCTTTTGAACATTTTTAAAGTGTTTTAGGTTTCACCTTTCTGCTAAGAAGTTAATGTGAGTGTTTCAGCCATTACACACAGAGCTATCTGAGAAGGAGCAGCTGATCTGTGATATATAGCAATAAGTAGCCTGTTTTTTTTTTTTTTTGCTTATTTGTAGTAGTTATTGCTTATTTTAGATGTTTATAGCAATTTTATTGTATACTGCATACTTGTACTGTATTTCATAGCTATTGGCTCACTTATGATAAACATTTTCTGTAGTGTTTTCTCCCACCTACCCTCCCTATTGAGATCTTGTCTTTATACCTGCTGGCCTTGCAGTTGCCTATCCCTACTTACACTCCTCCCAGTCTAGTTTCATTAGCTCACTCTACCTAATACAGACAGAATTTCCTTCTGTTCCTCCTTTCTTCCTTTCTAAAATAAAAAAAAATGTGTGAATATCCTTGTGTTCTGACTGTGCTTTTCAAACATTTTGGAAATATAGAATATATTTTAGTGCATTTATTAAATCTGTATTTGCCTTAATATTGCTACAACTCAAGTGCTCTAGGTTGCACTGCATCTGAATTGTTTGTGTTTTAGCTGCTTTTCTTTATAGACTTTTCTGTATTTGTAGACTAGCTACTTATTCTACTGTATTACTGCCTCTTAAATCGTTTTTCAGTTGTGCACTTGCCTTGCTTCATTTAAAAAGTTTTAAATTGTTAATTTTGTAAAGTTTTAATTGTATTTACTGTTTAGGGCTACACACTCAAGTGCATTAGCCTTTTCTGTGTTTATTTAGTGTATTATTGCATTGTTTAGCCTGTTTAAAAAAAAAAAAAACTATCTTGTTTGCTCGTTTCCCTCCTTTCCTAGCTAGTATAGTCCAGATCCCAGGCTTTGCCAGTTTCAGGACTTTATTTTCTGTGTTCAGAGCTATTCAGACCTTGCTGTGGTTGAGGGAAGTCCTACTGCTTACCAGTGGGAGTGGTGAGCATTGTACTGCCTGTCTGACACTAGAGGAGTGGTTTCCAGCTCTGAAATTGTAATTTTAGCCATTTTGGGCTGATTTCTATCCCTTTCAGCTTTCTGGCTTAAAAATGCGCATATTTGCACATTTTTCGCATTGTGCAGCACTGCCGGGCTACGGTTAAACTATTCCAGATGCCAGAAAGTCGGCTCTTCAAATTCTCCCTGAGAACTAGCTGGTTTCTCAGTAGCAGCACTAAAATCTGAACCCCTGTGACTAGCACTTGCTCTAGAACCTGCTGCAAAGCACTAGGAAGCCTTAAACTGATACAAGCACTCAACTCTCCTTGTTAATAAAGAGAAATTAATTGTAGGCACTAAACAGCCTATAATTGCAAAGTACCTTGCAAAGGTAAGGGAAAACAGCTCATGTATTTTACAAAAAAAAAAAAAAAAAAGCACCTAAACAGGCATGTCCAGGGGTCAGCTTCCAGTGATTTCTCCTGTCCACCTGGTGAATCTGAGCATACTGGGGGCAATGCAGCAACTGCCTCATGTACACAGACAGCCCTCTCCTCCTACTACCCACACTACAACCTGTGAGAGATGCACTTACATAGCCAAACTGGAAGCAAAACTCTCTCCAGTCAAGATTGTGCTAGACAGTCAAGAGGAAAAGGTTAACACCTGCACTACACCTCAAGCAACACATAGCTCTTCAAAGCCCACACCATCAACACCAACACATAGCAGCACTAAACCCACATATGCGGAGGCCCTTAACATTAACCTTCCCAAGCAACAAGGATCTCCGAAGCTGAAATGCAAACAAACACCAGTCACAACCAAAGTGGCACATAGCTCACAATACCAGTGTGCCACCCAACAGCAGCCCCTAAGGCAAGACAATGTACCCAGCACTTTAGTCATATGTGACTCTATAGTCAAGCACACTGATGTCCCACTAATCAGGCTGAACAAGGAGAAAATTACAGTCAGCTGCCTGTCGGGTGCCAGGATTCTCCACATAATGCATGCACTCAAGTCAGTCCACAACAAGTACAAATACGACTCTATCATTGTCCATGTTGGAGTGAATGACTTGAGACGTACTTCCCTGGACTACATGAAAAGAGACATGGAAGAGCTCTCAGATCATGTGGCCCAGACAGGTATAACCCTAGCCCTGAATAGCATCCTGCCTTGGCCCAGAATGATACCACAGTATAAGGACAAAATGATTGACTTCAACAATTGGCTAAGCTTCTGGTGTCATTCAAAGGGGATCTGTCTGCCTGGGACGACATGATCGTCAAACCACGATGCTTTGCCAGAGGTGGTTTGCACCTGTCACCCCTGGGATTCAGGTTACTGGCTAAAGCTCTCGCCACCCCTATAGTGCCTTTTTTAGGCAAGGTTCAAAGGACAAAACCACCACTGTAACAGATACCTGCATGCAAAATCTGAAGGAAATGCTACTCAGTGCTAGAAGTCTAAACCTCACAATGCACTCTCTCAAAGGAAATCCTAAAAATGGAGAACATTGATATCTGTGCAGTAACTGAGAAATGGTTCAAGGCTCCAGAGAGCACCCATGCAATACCAGGCTGCATCTCTTACCACACTTTTCAGCCACCAAACCAAGACCAAAACACTAAAGGTAAAGGAGTGCCACGCCTCCAGGCTAGTTGCCCAACACAATGCATCTGAAATTCTCCAGGTGTAACTAACACTAGGTAAGACTGCAATCCAAATTGTAGCTTGCTACAGATCCCTCACCATGCCCCAAGATTCTCACTACACCTTTCTAAACATACTGGACAATATTAAGATACAACCAAACACCCTAATACTGGGTGATTTCAACTACCCTGCCGTTAACTGGGAAAACTGCTTGGGTACCAACACCTTTTCCCAATGGTTCTTGAAATTCATAAATTCCAACACCCTGGATTAACTAATCCATTGTCCCACCAGGGGCTCCAATATCCTAGACCTGGTCATTACCAACATGGGAGATAGATGCTCCACACCAGTGGTCACCCCCTCATTGGTTAGGTCTGACCATAAGCAAATCACCCTTGACATCTACATCCAACCCCAACCCCCAGTAAGGAAACCTCCGTAAAAAACTTCTCCAAAGCCAACTTCATGCTACTCAAGTCAGAAGTGACAAACTTCATGACACCCATGCAGATGGGAGCTGAAAGTTCGACTGCTGAATCCTACACTAAGGCACTGTACGAGCACATCCACTCGTGCATGAATCGTGCCATTCAAATAGAACCAAGACGCTCTCCCCTCAAAAAATGAAGCCAATCTGGTGATCCCCTGCCATAAACAAACTATACAACAGAAGAAAGAAACTGTTGCAAAAAAGAGGAAAATCCCAGGATGCAAAAAACTCCCTTATCAGCCTCAGTAAGAAGCTGAGATCCCTCATAAAGTCCTCCAAAGCTAGTTACGAAAATAAAATTACCAAACATTTCAAAGACAATCACAAGGCATTCTATAGTTATGTCAATAATCTAAATGGCAATGCTCAGATATGCTCTGAGCTACAACAGAATGGCATTAAATATACTGATCCCAAGGATATTGCCAATATCCCGGCAGATCGATTTAGTGCAAACTTCACCCCCCTCACCCCCTAAAGGGCCCATCTCAATACCAAAAGATTGCCAAATTCTGGTAATCACGGCCACACAGGTAGAAACTACACTCTCCAAAGCTAAGAATACAGCATCCATGGGACCAAATTACATGCCGAGCTGTGTACTACATGAACTACAAAATGAACTGGCACCACACCTAAGTGTCATGTTTAATCATAGCCTCACCTCAGGCTTTGTGCCCACTGAGTGGTGCACAGCTACAGTTATCCCACTCCACAAGGGGGGATCCACCTTGGATCCTGGGAACTACTGTCTGATCTTCAAAGGCATGTCACGCATTATCATGGAACTTATAAATAAAGACATTGGCAACCTTCAAACAATGGACCCCACCCAGTTTGGGTTTGCGAAGGGCCGATTTTGTCTCCTGAACCTGACCGACTTCTTCAAATCAGTCTCCAGAGCTGTGGACAAGGGTAAGGCGGTCCACACAGCCTATCTGGACCTCACCAAGGCCTTCAACACCATACTCCACTCTGGAATCATAGATAAACTTACTAAGCTGGGTATAAATCCCTACAGCACTTGATGGGTTGCCAATTGGCTTACTGACAGAACCCAGAGTGTAAAAGTAGCTGACTCCAAATCCAGCTGCAGACAAGTGACAAGTGGAGTACTTCAGGGTTCAGTCCTGGGACTGCTCTTGTTTGGCATCTACTTCTCTGAAGTACAGGCCAACACTAAGGGACTCTGGCTAACAAAGTTTGCAGATGACTGCAAACTGGGAGCCATTATTGAATCCCCAAATGATGTGGATATTCTACAAAAGGGCCTTACAGAAACAGATGCTTGGTGCCAAAGCCATGGGCTCAAGCTTAATGCCAAGAAATGTATAGTTATCCCCTTTGGGAGAAAAACATGTACCCATGAATTACCACATAGGTGGCAATACATTAAACACTGAAAGTGTGATGAGAGACTTAGGGACACAGGTGGACAGTGGTCTCACCTTGGATAACTACATCACCACAATAGTCAGGAAATCCTTCTATGTGTCACACCTCATCACTAAGGGCTTTTCATCCAGAAAAAAGGAGGTCATTGTCCCACTGTACTCATCCCTCATTAGACCCATTATAGAGTACAACGCCCCGTTTGGTATGTATCTCACAAGACATCTGCAACAGCTGGAAAGGGCACAGAAATACCTCACTAAAAGAATCACAGGCCTAAAGCAGATGCCCTATACTGACTGTCTAAAAAACTCCAGCTATACTCTGTGGCATATCATCTACTCAGAGGCGATCTCTGCTTAACATACAAGGCCATGTCAAACACTGAGCTGTTGGACATGTTTCACTTAAAGAAACCCCAATCCCTCAGAGCCACACACTACAGGGATCTAAACCTTGTCATCACAATGAACAAAACATGCTGGAGGAATAGGTTCCTGACCCAGACACTCCCCATATTCTGGAAAAGACTGCCCATACATGTCAAGCCTCCTTGGCACTCTTCAAAAGGAACCTTGATGATTGGATGGGAGATAGGAAATTCACCGCAGGGATCACATCAGTCCCCCTGCTAGACAGGGGTCCAGGGAAATAAATATTGCGGGAAGAAATATCCAGGAAATTGTTATGGCTAGGCTTATAGAGGCCCTAGGGCCGATAGCCTACTACCAACATATGAACTATGAACCTATAAGAATACATGAGCATATCCAGGCCATTGAGGGTGGCAATAATAAACAATACTCTATGTATACACGCTCTTGTGAGTTCAGCTTTTAAAAAACGTTTATGCAGGTATTGATTTTGTCACAAGCAGAGGTGGTGGTGGTGATGACAATGAATTAGATAACAAGCAGTTTGAATGGCAGTTGACACTGGATGCTTACATAGCTCCAGGCATCAATGAGAGTTTAAATTTTAAATATTCATTGTCATTACAAGTACAAGTTTTTTGTGCATCTTTTGCATTGGATTTTTAACCAATTATTGTTTGTGCTGTATGCCATGTGATTGTCCATAATGTTATTTAAATGGGATGTAAGCAAGAGATTTACACAACACGAGGAATTGAAATGATGGAAAAAATCACTAGTTGTGAGATAAATAAATATTTCCCTGAAGTTTACCTGCTTTTTCAGAGTTTACTTGTTTGGAATATCTAACTGAAGGCTGCCTAGATTATTTATCTGGTTTCAAAAACTATAACATATTATATCTGGTCTGCTATTGGATACACTAAAATAAGGCAACATGCATTTTTATATTTAAAAGGCATGATGAACAATTGTTAAAGTTATTCAGTCCTAAGCAGGTAGGTGGTGGGGGATGGCTATAGTGTCTACAAAAGTCTACTTACATTAAAATGGTAGTGCTGTGCTGGTTGCTTGTCCTCTGAGCAGTGAAACTGCTACAGGATAGTCTGTCTTACTCCATCCTTATCAGCAAGGTAGTTATTATATCAGCACTATTTTTTTAAGATTTATATCTAAAATTGAATGTTTTACCCTTTATGCAGTAAATCAGTATACTTAATACAATTCAATTCACACTTACTTTGCGTTTTCTTTAAATCCTTTAGTAGGGCTTGGATCATAATGGGACAGCTGGAGTTTGATGGGACAGAGGATGATTTTTCTCCTTGCTCATGTGTAGACAGCATGACTCCCCATGCACTGGGTCAGGCTATTTTGTGCAACTGCATAATATATTTGTTTTGTGGGACTAATTTGGTAAACAAGTAGTTGTAAGAAGAAATGTAATAAACATGACATGTCTGAGGTTACATATTTGATACTGATGTTCTAGAAATTACTTTGGATGGCTGGGTATGGAACTATGTTTATTTGTCCTTATTATATGAATATTCTAGTGTCTTGGGGTGATGATGAGGGAGGGTTCTTCATCTTCTTGTTTAGATATCGCACATCATGGAATTAGTGGAGCTTCTGCTCCTCATATCAGCTTGAAGTAGCATTGCCAGTTCACCAGTGCTGGGGCTCAGCTTGGGTAGCCAGCAGAACCACTGGAATTCTGGTGTCTTTTGACACTAGTCACTGTGAAATGTCTGTATATCAGGCTCCAGCAAATGGGGATTTTGCACATTTTGGCCTGTAACAGAAGCTAGTAGGTTCATGAAATTTTGTTCAGTCTACTTATCATTTTGTACATACCTGCTACATAGTCTTGTATTTGTTCTAGGTCTAAGCTTGATAGTTATTTCTTTATTTGCATTTTGTTGTTTGTGTTAGTCCCAGTAAGTCAATGGCTGCCTTTTAGGGGATACCTGAGGTGGTATTCATGCTGACTATAGAACATTTGCTAGGAGCAAGGGAACATTCCTTACTGTTTTCTCATTTCTCTTTGATGCTGCTAGATGGTGTATGATGATTGCTACATCAGCAAAGAGGTGTAAAAGAAGCAGCAATTTGGCAGAGGATAGAAACGCTATGTAGAGTTCAGAGGTGGAAAATGAGAATTTGGAGAAAGAATTATTTGATATGGAGAATCAAAAGGCAGATAAAGTTCCTGTGTGGTGGATTATATAAATGAGTAGGATTCAGCCATCTCAATGGAAAATGAAGTAAGTAAGCCCATAGGACTGGTGCAGGTAACATAACTGCTTTTAGGAGGGCTTGCGGATGATGTTCTGTTGCAAATGATTGAGTAGGACAATCCAGGTAACAGTACTGCTGTTTCATAGGGTGAGATGGCAGATAACGTTTGTGGAATTGCTGAGGTTGGTAATGTGGAGAAGAAACCAGGTGATGTGGCAGCAGAGAATGTAGCAGTGACAGCAAGTAAAAAAAGGAGAGCAGCAATAAACAGTAAGCAAAATTGTTTTTAAAAAGAAGAGAATGCCAAATTCAAGAATAAGAACAAATAATGAAACTGTAACAGACTCATGTTATGTATAGAGCAAATTGGTAGCTGTTCTGGTATTTAAAGATCAAGAAATCGGCCCTTTCACACATATGGGGACAGAGACATTTTGTGACAACATTTGACTCTTTGGGATTGATGATGACATTTCTGAAACAGTGTTACTAAAAGAAAGTCCTTTATCTATGGAACAATTGTTTGTTTTCTGGTAGTAACTTATATGTTAAAAATGTTACTTTGCAGTTTACAAGTGATGTCCTAGAAGAATATTATGTTAAAAAAATAACCAGGGTTTGTGTGAAACTGTTGATAATATTGTGAAATTTAGAGATGACTGAAACTTATAGAATGGGGAGTTTTGAAATGAAAAATAAACATGATAAAATACTTGCCAAGTAGTATTTTTGTGGCTGGTCATTGAAGGACATTAAGATATGCTGGTCAGCCTAAATTGTGTTTCTTTTGTGGTGACTTTTCTCAATAATTAAGGATTGTGACAAGATACAATGTAACCAGTGTGGGGAGAAGGGACATACAGTGACAAGGTGAGTGGCTGAATAGAGGTCGTGCAAAAAGGGACACTTTTGGATGGATTGTCAAGAGCGAACAGTAAGTAATGAAAAAGAAAGGGAAAGGGAGTAAAACATACCTGAATTAGAACAAGAAGAGGCTGAGGGAGCATGAACTAGGTGAAGAACAAACTATCGAAGAAGAACAAATATGGAAGGGAAAAGGAGAAGAGAGTTTGCATGCAGAAAGAACAGTCAGGGAAAAGGATTGGCACTATGAATTTTTTGAAGTTCTAGCCTGTGAAAAATCTGATTCTGTGGATCAAGGGTTATTTATAATTAAACCCAGGAACAATATTCAATAGGGAAAAGAGTACAAATAAGAAATTACAAAATTCTAAATTTTTCCCCTAAACTTCAAAAGAAAGAAAAACAATGATTTTATAGTACTTTCATAAATGTGAACAGTATTATTAACAGTGTAAGAAGGATAGGGATGCTGGAATGGTGTGCTAAATGTGATGTGGATATTACTATGTTAGAGGATATAAGATTCCTGACTAGTGAAAAAAGACTTGGTGGAAATATATTTCTTAGAAGATGAAAGATGTCCTGGAATGGCTGTGTTGAAGAAACAATGAAAATACTAGATGTAATGTTGGCAAGGATGGGAAGGTTAACTGTCATTGATGTAAGGTAAAGAGAACATGTTTATAGAATCATAGCACTGTATGCTTAAAGAACTAGCAAGGAAAGACTATCTTTGTCATCAAATATTAAACTATGTGGTGGTTAAAATGAAGATTATAATTGCGGGGGACTCTGTGATTTAAGGGGAAGATGTACAAAGAAAGGTCGAGATGTAAAAAAAATGTAGGAAGTGATAAAATGTAGTAAGTTAGCTGTGTGGAAAAAAATGGTCAAGAGCCTTATAGAAAGTGGACCCTTGGAACTGAAACTGATTATTTTGTATTACTGGAAGCCTTGTGGGTAGCAGATGGTGACACAGTTTGTAGATCGGTGTGTACCTTGAACCTAGTCAGCCACTGTAGCTAGATAGCACGTGCATATAAATTACTGAGCATGTGCAGGATCAGTGCCATTTTGTACAGTCAGTCAGACATGAAAAGAGATGCACATGCAAGTTTGTTTGAAGTACCGAGTCAGTCATTTAGCTTAAGTACATATTCCAGTTCCAGTTTCTGATGTATTTATGTACAGTAAATATCTTAAACCCATGCGTCGCTTCATTGTCTCTTTTGAATTCATGAGACAAGCGACATGGTGTCAGAATGGGATATGAAGTTGAAGCAACATACAAGCCATGAGGCACGAAGTTAAAAGTGGAGAAATATACAGGAGTGAACTCGCAAACAGGTCAGTGGTCATTTTAAGGTACTTAAACTCATTTAAATTTTTTTTCAGTTGCAGAATGTGTGGCAAAACATTTAAAACTTTCAAAATAATTACTGAAATAAACAAAATATGTCTGCATATTTGAAATAATTACAAAAATGCTCAAAATAATTTCTGAATTCTTTAAAATGTACAAAAGATATAAATCAACAGCATTTCTTCGCAGTGTACTACCTTTTCACATTAACTAAAGCTATTCAAAGCATCAGTGTCTGGAATATTTGCAGTGTTTGCAGTGTTGAAACAAAGCCATTTTCAGAGAGATTGTTATGCCCAAAGGCACATAATTACAAGTACCTGGTCTATGCTTATATTTGAATGAATTTTGTTGTTATGGCAGAGGAATTTCACAGACCTGGACCACTGGTGTTTGATAACAAAATTGCTGAGAACTGGAGCAAGAATATGATTCATACAAGCTGCAGTTTCTGATAAAGATGCATGTACAAAAGCATTTATACTTCTTAATATAGCAGGTTTGGAACCCATTGAGAGGGAACATTCATTTGTGTATGCACCTGCTGTGTATGCAGGGGAGGGGGAAACCACCATATTATGACACAGGCTGAAACGTGGGAAGATCCTGAGTGCTTAAAATATAAATTTACAGAAATGTGTAGCCCTCAAATGAATATTGCAATGGAAAGGCACATATTTTACACAAGAAATCAAATGCCTGGTGAAACTATAGCAGCATATATTACTGAATTGAGACATAAAGCAAAAACATGCAGATATGGTGATTTACAAGATGAGTTGATAAAAGTCAGGCTTGTGTGTGGTGTTAATAATGATGTAGTGTGAATGATTTTGCTTTGAGACAGTGATTTAACATTAAGCAAAGCCATAGAAATTTGTCAAATATATCAGCTAACAGAAAAGCACATGAATATGCTTATGAATGAGAAAAGCATGCATGCAGTATTTACCAGTGTGAATGTTGATAGTGTGCAATGGAAAGTTAAGATGAAAAAGAGATATAAACCACTTTTAACAATAAACAAAATAGGGCCACAGCAAACAATCTTATTGTTAGTTGTCGCAACTGTGGGGACAGCCATGAATCTAAATGAGAAAAGTGCTTAGCTTTTGGTCAGCAATGTCACCAATGTAAAAAGTGGAATAATTTCAAAAGGCTTTGGAAGTCTAAAGCAGCACAATCTTTTGCTAAAAGAGAGCATCTAAAGAAGCAAATAGATCAGATAGAGAGCTGTGAGCAAACTTTCTATGTTAATGGTGTCTCTGTGATTGATAAAACAGTTAACATAGTAGATTACCAGTTGGTGGCAAAGACTGAAATACTTTGTACTGTACGAATTAATGTTAAACCTGTAGAGCTTAAAGTAGACACTGGGTCCAAGTACAATGTTATATCAGGACAAATGTTTGCCAAAGTACGAGCTGTTGAGAAACTTGATTCAAAAAAGTGTGAAAAACTAGTTGCTTATGGTGGTGAAAGGATTCAAACTGATGGCACAGTAGTTCTCACATGCTATTCTACTGGGAACAGATATGACTTTCAGTTTTACATAGTCAAAAGACACATGCAGTCACTGTTAGGCCTCAAAGACAGTTTGAAAATGGGACTGATTTCATTTAATTAAAAGGTTCACCATATGTCTGAAGAACAACAATATTTTTACGCAGAATATTTTTTGTGAATATGCTGATATTTTCAAAGATGAGCTTGGCAAACTTCCAGTCACATATTCCATAAAGTTAAATCGTGAAGTAAGCCCAGTTGTCAGACCAGCAAGGAAGATTCCAGTAGCAATGCAGTCTAAAGTAAAGGCAAAACTAGACCAAATGGTGAATTTGGGTGTAATTACTCCAGTAGAAGAAACAACTGAATGGGTATCCTTCATGGTCGTAGCTCATAAGAAAAGCTCAGATGATATTATGTATCGATCTGAGAAACTTAAACAAAGCACGTAAATGTCCTCATCATCTAATGTGCATAGTAGAAGAAGTAGCTACTTTAATGCCAAATGCCAAAATTTTTTCAGTCTTAGATGCAAAAAGTTCATTTTGGCAAATTTCGATGGATCACATATCTTCTTTGTTAATCACTTTCAGTACACCATTTGGGAGATACAGATTTTTGAGAATACCATTTGGGATGAATTCTGCCAGTGAATTATTTCAATGCTCCATGGTGCAAACTTTTTCTGGTTACCCATGTGCTATCATAGTAGATGACATTATTGTAGGGGCAATGGTGAAGAAGAACATGATAGAAACCTAAGGAACATTCTAGATTGTGCATGTGATGACAGTCTTAAAATGAATCCATAGAAATGTAAATTCAAGTGGAAAGAAGTTACTTATTTGGGTCATTTGTTTATTCAACCAGGTCTATCTAAGCAAGCAGCAATTCTTGAGATGGCATTTTCAAAAAACAATCACATCTTTACAACGTTTTCATTATATGGTCAACTATTTAGGAAAGTTCATCCCAGATTTGAGTAAGCTTTCAGCAGCACTTCATGAGTTCACATGCAAAAATGTAAACTGGTCCTGGTTGGAACAACACCAAACTGCATTTGATATTCTGAAACGAAAAATTGCCAGTCCACCCACATTGAGATATTATGATGTTCAAAAACCTAAAACTCTTTTGTGTGATGCTTCAAATTATGGTCTTGGTGCAGCATGTCTTCAGGAAGGCATATCAGTAGCCTATGCATGCAGAACTTTAACCCAAACAGAAATGAATTATGGACAAATTGAAAAAGAGCTTTTGGAATTGGTGTTCACATGTTCGACGTTCAATGATTATATTTATGGAAGACCCATCCAAATAGAGACTGATCACCAACCTCTAGTGACTATTTTGAAAAAGACATTACATACAGGCCCAGCACACCAGCAATTCATGATGCTAAAATTGCAAAAGTACAATTTCAATATAGTTTATACAAAAGGCAAATATTTATACCTGGCTGTTCAGAGTGCCCAGACAAACAACAGAGCAACATGAAAATTAAAAAGCAGAGTTTGAAGTCATGGAAGTAAGAAACTTTTTGTCATCACTTCTTGATATGCTTAGAGATCACACAGCTTCAGACCCAGTTCTCCAGATGCTGAAACATGTTATCAGTCAAGGATGACCAGCACAACAAACATGTTTACCACTTGACATACAGCAGTATTTTCTTTACCAAGACAAGCTCATGATAGAAAATGGAATCGTCATGAAAGATCATAAAGTGGTAATTGCTTTAGCGTTACAACAGAAATATTTCAAAATTGTGTATTGTTATCACCCGGGTACTCATTCAACAATAAGTAGGTCAAGGGGAATTGTATTTTGGCCTTCTATGTCAAAAGATATACAGTGGGAAACTCTAGCATGTTCAATTTGCAACAGTACTAAATTGCACCAACAGAAAGAACCACTTCAGCTAAACCAGATTCCTGCATTACCATGGTTGACTGTTGCTACTGATATTTTGGAATGGAATGGTCAACATTACCTCGTGTTAGTAGACTCTTATTTGAATTGGTTTGAAATTGACCTTCTTCCTAACTTAACATCCAACACAGTCATTACAAGTTGAAGAGACATGCATGTGTCCATGGTAGTCCGCACAAAGTCATTTCTGACAATGGTGCACTGTCTACAAGTTTAGCTGAGCATGCAGCTCAAAGTACAAAATGATTGTTGGAGAAATCAAAGGGAGATAACACTGATGTTTTTCTGACCTTAATCTCAGAAACATTTCTTGAGATAACTTGCTTGGTTCACTTACTCAGAGAATAATGTCCAGACAGACGAGAACAACTGTGTTGCTCAGTAAACAATTGTTAGTACCAAATGCAAAGAACAACAAAATGGTCAAGGCTCAACTTTTGAAAAAAAAGATTAGTCACAAAAGTTGTACTACGAGAGGTCCAGCAAACCCCTCAGACCATTAAGACAAGGAGAGATTATGAGAATGCAAACATCTAAAGGATATGACAAAGTGGGCATCATCAAAAATCTTTGTGAAGAACCAAGATCTTACATAGTGCAATCTGAAGGAATGGATTTGAGAAGGAATCAAAGACATATACTTTGTCTCCGAACCAGTAACTCAGTAGATTGCCTGTGCCAATGACTCTGTTTCTCAGAGTGACTCTACACTTGTTCAAATTCCAGAGGGCAGTATATTTTCTTCATGTAATCCTGATGTAACCCCTGAAGTTCCAGTTGAGAGAGAATCCCTAGAGACTGTCTCTTTTACTAAACCCAGTCATAATTTCTATGTAAGTAGATCGGGTAGAATTTCAAGATCCAATCCAAGATACATGGCGATTTGGACTTTTAATTCATTTGTTGAAATGTTGATGTGATATCTAGCATGTAAAATGTTTTGTTCTCCTATTGCATGTCGAACAAATTAAAGAGGGAGGATCTAGATCAGTGTGCATCTTGAACCTAGTCAGCCACTGTAGCTAGATATCATGTGCATATAAGTTACTGAGCACATGCAAGATCAGTGCCATTTTGTACAGTCAGTCAGAGTGAATGCAGACATGAATGGAGAGGCACATCTGAGTCTATTTGAAGAAATGGGTCAGTCAGTTAGCTTAAGTACATGTTCCATTTCCAGTTCCCAATGTGTTTATGTGCAATAAATATCTTGAACCCATATACCTCTTCATCATTTCTTTTGAATGCACGAGATGAGCGACAACAGTTATGATGTATTTCTCAGATCATTTAGCAATATGGATGAAGGTGATGGAAGAGAGAGAGCATGATGAAATAAAAAATGGAATAAAAAGAATAAATGTGAAATTTGGGGGTAAAATTTGAGAGTGGGCAGTATTGCAGTTATAAAAGGATCATACAACCATGAAGGATGTCTGCAAAAAGAGGTGTGAGTTGTGGATTGAATTTAAAAGTAAGGCTCAAAAGTATATTTTTTCAGTGGTAGGATGATGTAAGTTAGAAAGACAAAAAGGGAAATATGGGAAAATTTATAGAACTATATTACATAATTTAGAGAATAATACAAGAGAGTATTATGATATAGAGAAAGAAACATAAAATGGAAATGGAGAACAAATAAGACATTAATGTCAAGGGAGAAGGGAGGAGCTGTTTCATATTTGGTCAAAGAAGGATATTAGTATAATGAGAGAAATGAAAAATGTAAAAGGAGAGGAAAAAAAACCCAAGTGTAAAGTGTAAGTATTGTAGTACAGCATGTGGAAAAATATGTATGAATATAAGGATAGAAAATAAAAAGAGAATGGAAAGTAAAGAAAGTTCCAGAACAAGTTATGGAAAATTCTGAAAAAAAGAAATTACTATTAGTGAACTGGATTAAGTACTTAAAATAGTAAATGTTGATTTAGTATCAGGACCATATGTTAGAGGGTACGATATGTGCAAGAAATTAATAGACTGGCAAAGAGGGCAGTTTGTAAATGTACCGAATGAATGGTTAAAGGAAGGGTTTGTTTATGAAGAGGTATGTAGTGGGATATTAAAATTTATATGGAGGAAAGATGAGAAAAGTGAAATAAAAAATTGGAGACTCAGGATGCTAAATAACACAGATTATAATAAGAAATATGGGAATGATACAGAGGAGAATGGAAGGAAGTATGTGGGGATATTATGGAAAAAATATATATGGTATAAAAGGTAATGGATGTGAAGAATTGTTTTGGGCTTTGAGAGAAATTGTGAATGATGTTATAAGTAAAAAGGAGGATGCAAAACATATGGTAGGTGATATTAGTACGACATTTGATATCATGAGACATGATGTTTTGTGCAATGTTATGTAGAAATGTGGAATAAGTAAGAGAATTAGGAGAGTGTGGAAGTCAGCAAATCAGAGTAATAGGATGAGAGTGTCAGTGAATGGTTAGCTGAGTAAGGAAATACGTATAATGTGCGGTATAAGACAAGGATGTGCCAAGAATGGAATATTGTTTGCAATGGTGAGTGTGATAATGACTGAAGTAGCTTATAGAATGAATGATGATACAAAAGGAGGTAGTGATACTGGTTGTTGTGACATAAGCAGGGGGGTTATGGTTACTAAATCCAGCTATATATCTTACTTCTTTAAACTTGTATGGAGTGTTAAGGAAGAGAATGAGAAATTGATACAGAGAATGTTTAAATATAAGTACAAAAATGATATGAGATAAAGAGAATAAGAAAAAGATTAAACAGATATGTGAATAAAGATATTAAAAGTATAAAGAAAATATGCTAACATGGAAAATATATAAAGAAAGACAGAAGGAATTACATTTTCAAAATAAGTGATTAAAGGCATTAAAATAAGGAAAAAGTGGTACACTAAGATGGTAGAGAGTCAGGTTTTCTTATGGATAATGATAATAAATAAGTTACCAATAAATGGGAATGTGCCATATAAAAAATTAAAAAGAGTGTGCTGAGGAAGACATAACACAGCATTTTTAAAATGTAAATGAGCGATGAATCTCTGGAAAAAGTTGTGTAAAGAAAAAAAATTTCGAGAATGTTAATGAGATAGAAAATATAGATATTAATATGATAATGTATGGATATTATAAAAATAAGAAGAAAGAATATGTAAGAATGGTAAATAAGAATTTATTTCATGTAATATAGGTTAGTTGGAATGACATATTGAATGAAATTTTGTTTAATGGGAAATGGATTTTAGCAGATATATCATGAAAAATCAGATTATGGTTGTGGAAGAAGGAATGGGGTCAAATACAGAAGAATGACAATGTGAATGTTGTAAGAAAAATGAAAAATATTAAGAAATAGAAATGTGTATATATGTGCCTGTAAATATGGTAAATATGTAAATAATGTTTTATGCTGTGTTAAATAAAGGATCCCTGCTCTTCTCCATAAATGCCATGCTATCTTTTACACCCATCTGCATTACCTGCAACTCAAGCACATGGAGCCTGAGTTTAATATCTCATTAGAAGGATGGCACAATCAAGAGTGTAGCCCCCACCCCATGCTGCACTGCAGTGTGAGTATTGTACTGGGTACAGAAATACACCCAACGGCATTATTTACCAAACGTGAGTATGTCACCTACTGAGCTACTGACTGTTATGTTTTACAACAGTTAACTTTTATGATAATATAAGTATGTGTGCATCTCCCTTGCAGGATTGTAGATCTGTTAGTCTGTGCTCACAAGTTAGGGTAGTGAGGAAATAAACTGTATTATATGGATGCTGTGAGTTGGTGTTGATGAAGTTTCAGACAGACTTGTCTGATTTAATGATGATTAAGTAATGATAACTTTTTTTCATTTTTGTGAGCTGTTTTAGGAGACACTAGAAATTTTGTGAGTTTCTACTAATGGTATGGATAATACAGTGCTATACAAATTAGTTCTTCTACTTTTTGCATCTCATTACATTACTGTACTCATTGTATCACTAATTATTCACTGCACGCCTTTGAATCATAATTTATAGCTGGTTCTTTTGGTGTAACCAGGCAAGACCAGTGACCAACAGACACTTTTTTTTTACAATTGACTCCTACACTGGTGGTTGGTTTCCTCACCCCCACCCCCTTGCCTTAAGGTGTGTTCAGTGGTTGTGATACTGCTGAATGAATATCCCATGGTTAATTCCATTTTATTTATATGAGGGCCACCAACCTTTAGGGCTACTTGAGTGTTTTTCCATCTGTGTGCCAGTGTTATAAATTTTTATTGCCTGCTCTGTCTGTTCCTTAAAGTGAGCTAGTTTCATCTTGTTCCACATCATTTGTCTCCACTTGAGCTGTAAGGTGGTAGTAAGCTGTCATATCTTACAATGTACATGAAACATCACTTGTGATAACTTTAGTGCCATGTAACATACGCTCTTGATAAACTAATCATATACTGTCACTATGTTTTTGAATGATGTAACATATTTTATGTGTCTCACTGTGATAACAGTATTTGATGATAATCTTGTACTAAAATGCAAAGTCAGCAAAAAAGGTTAAGGAATAAAACGTGCAAAGTCAAAGAAAGGTAGATAGGGACATATCTCGCAAAGGTACATCATTAGGAGAAACATTTTAATTCAGAGTTTTAAAAATCAGTGTGCCACAATGTTCCATTTTGAAAAGGTCTGTCACATTTATTGTTAATCTATTTTTAATATTCATGACAAATATTGCTGATTCACAGTAATTTACCAACAGAACTTTTTTTTAAAGTGCTAATTGTCAGTATTTGACCATGCTGTTATCTTTCTAGTGAAAAATTTCAGTAATTGCTAAACATTTTGCCCATTTGTTCAACATTCTGAGAGGTATTGTTCCACATCTTGGAAGTGGATGGCTGGGAATGGGGAAATGATAGATGCTTCTAAAAGATTCAGGAGAATCCATAATATGATACAGTACAAGTGGACACTGTAAAAATAGCAAGATGTAAGAGAATAAGACAACATAGTCTGAAAATACAAGGTATCCTGCTCGGGAGAGAGAAACAGCTACCCAATGTAAACTTTTTAAGCAGTTCCTGATATTCTAAATTTCATAGTATTTTTCCCTAATCAGAGAGGTAAGAACAAGACCAGCAGATAAAGAACAATCAAAGAAAGGGATCTAGATGATGGGAAAAGGCATCTAGAGTGACTGTAGGGTCAAAAACAGTGTGTGAATTCAAAAAGGTATGGGACAACCATGTGTCCATCCATATGAGGACTGAAGAAACAGAGGGCTAGAGGATAAGCTGTTTAATAGAGAGGATTTTTAACCTTTCTTATAAATTAGGCACAGACTACTTTTGTTAGTAAGATAAGCACTTTTATGGCTAAATATCTACTACTATATATGATATATGGGGTTTATTCAAGTATTTATGTCTTTCAGATCTTTGTACTAATGTTGCAAGTAGGGCTGCATTCACACACATGGACACACACACACACACACACACACACACACACACACACACACACACACACACACACACGCACACACACGCACACACACACACACACACACACACACACACACACACACAGACACACAAAGTCAAGAATGTAGAGTTAAGTGGTAGAATATGTATGTTTTCCTTGGGTTGCGAGGCACTTCCTATTGAAATGTGCCTTACTTTGAATTGTAAGATTGTAGTAATTATTGGATTGGGATTATATCATTTACTCACTTGTTGTGTAATCTTAGGAGTTTGTATATATAAAGTTACAAGGGGAGTGAAAGGTGCAAGGTAGCATACCCATGCAAGAAACTGTATTTTGTGTTGAGTGCTTGCTGTTGTAAGCAGTGTGGGATGTAAATAAATGTGAGCATGTGATATGGGAGGGTGTCTTGTCTGATTTGTACTTATAGTTTGTAATGTGTATATGTATGAGTGTTTGATGGCAAATGCTGAGTCTGGGAGTGTGGAAAGTGTGGGCATGCTTAGTACTGTGCAACTGAGTGTGCATGCAATCACTTTTCTTATCAGTTTTGATGCAATTACTATTTTGCTAGATGATTCAATATATATGTAGATATGGACTTTATCTACTAGGGATAGAACTACTTAGCCCTCTTTTGCACTGACTTCCCCACTTGAAAAATGAAGAGAGGAAGAATCTGAACAGAAAAGGCCTGACTTTACCCCTGGAACCTGAACAGAGGAAGAATCTGAACAGAGGAGCCTTCATTAAATGCTAGACCCAGGACCAGGCTTAATAGTGGAGTTCTCAAACTGGAATGCTATATAATCATGCTTTGAGGCCAGGGGCATTCTCCCTGACAGTGTGGCTACCTCACAGCAACCATTATAAATGTTCTAGCCACTTGGCCTGTATTTAACATAATTTCTGTAATTTGCAGTACAGTGAAAATTGTTATCCCAGGTCTCTACTCCATACTGTATATTTTATTCTATGGGCACAACAAGCTTGTAGAAAGGTTCTGAGGTCTCAAACTGTACTTACATATTTCTCTTACTTGTGCACATCCATGAGCTCTGTAAAAATCAGCACTATGACTTGTTTCCAGTGTAAGCTATTTCTCTGGATGCATGCATTTTTTTAAAAATGGGAGTCACCTAGTGTGGCTCTAAGTGACTACCTTCCCTGCATGTATTAAAAGGGCTCTCTTCATCAGGAAGAAGAATGGGGACTGGTTAAATCAGTCATGTATATGAGCCTCTAATAAGAAGGCACTGTAATCTTTTTTGCCAAACAAGAAAAGATTAGTCTTTCATAATGTATTTCAGGAAGCAAGAACCCTGTAAATGCTGGCACAGCCTCTCATACTACATGTGATATAAGCATTGATAAGGACAAGTCAGACTGGGAAAAGTTCTCTAATAAAGCTTTTATAATTTGCTTCAAGACCCCACAAAAGCAGACATAGCCTGCCATATTACATGTGATACAAAACATGCTAAAATGTCTGGTGATGGCCTGATAAAGGCAGGCATTTTCAATTATCAAAATGTAAACCACTCTATTAGATGGACCTGATGAAGCTCAGGTAAAAGTGTTTTCTTAAATGTAGTTCTATAGTAGTAGCTCATCGTCTGTTCTATGTTGTCATTTTTTTGTTTGTTAAAATAAAAACTAAAAACCTTTTAACTAAGAAGAACATTCTACAGGTTACTGAGCTGGTAAACCCTCACAGGTCTTTCAGGAATATTAAAATAAGGGAATGACCTCTTAAGGTTTGGGATTGGCTCCTTGATTTTCCATCTTCCATATTTTCCTCTAATCAGCTCTTTGGGACCCTCTGATCATTTGTCTGTAACTGACTTTAAATAACTGACCTGTTGAATATAATGTATTAAAACAAGAACACTCATTTGTCTACCTACTTAACTGAATAAACAACTTGAAACATCAACAAGGTTTCTTTATTCTTCTCACAGGGAGTACATCAGAGAGAAAGTGTCTCCTAGATCTGCTAGCTAAAGTGATTTTATCTGAACTAATCCTTTATAGTCTGTTTCTTGTTAGTCCTAATACCCTCTGGGTAACAGGTGGGATGCCTGACCTGAATTGAGCTTTCTGGATTACCTCTGCATTCTTTACTTAGTAAGGATTAATAGTCACTGCAAAAACAAAGTAGAAAATATCCATGATGTCTCACAGAGAATCACTTAATAAATAAAACATACTGACATGCATTTATTTAAGTAAACATTACATATTCATATTCTCACACTATTTTAAGAACCAATTGTTAGCTCATCTGGTACCCTGTGTAGATAACCAAAAAAAGAAAGATCTCTTCTTAAAGTTGAAGCAAGCTGCTTGCTGTAGTTATTACCAGACTCACCTCATGCTAAGAGATTCAGCACATCAACCAAGCCATAAATTCAGTACTGGCCTGAAATTCATAAATCAATGCTCTTACTGTACTCCTCTACCTTCAGAACCTGTCAGTCATACAGCCTATGCCTGGGGCAGCCACCCCCTTCACTCCATCCCAGTTATGGCTTTGTGCCCTTCATTTGCAAAAGTAAAATGCATACTGTTTTGAGTTCATTTGCAGTACTGATTTACATCAGGATTACTAAAACATTACTGTGAAATAAAAAAGTAACCATATTTTGTCTTTCCCAGCATCCTTTGTATGAAGGAGTTACTTATTCTTACAATATAATGTATAAGGTATCAAATTTTCATTAATTCATAACCTATCTTAAATAAGTATTACGGGAACCACCTGTGCACAAAGGTTGCAGAATAAATTTGAAATGCTATTCAGTCTAACAAGTCTCAGCCTTTAGATAATGTATAATAAATCTCCATTAGGTTCCCCAGAAAGTCACATAACACAAAACCTCTGCAACTTAACCTAAAACAGTAGCATATCTCATATTTTGCATTAATTACATTATATTTGTGTGTTACAAATTATCTAATGGTTACAGTAACAGCATGTCAAAAACATCTCAAAATATTTTGATATTGTATGGTTTCATTTCTCAGTCCTGATATACTGGTATACATTTCATTTTTCTTTCATTTTCCAAAAAAAAAAGAAAACGCAGGCAGTAACATTATTACCAATGCACTTAGAATTTATATTCTAAAGAGAGATATCCTTTTCAATAAAGATAAAGATAAGATAAATTGTTGTGTCTAGCTTTTGCAAACAACAGTGTTAGTATGCTGATGAATTTAACATTCCTTTTATAACTTTCAAAAAATGTCACTATAATATGCACAGACAAATTATGATTCTCTTTCAAAGTATTTTGCGGCATATACACATCTGATAAGGTAATACATTTGATGTTAATATTATCATTAAGGTTTCTTTGCTTTCCAGATCCAACAATATGAGATGTATAACTTATACTCAGCATGTATAAAATTGTTAGGGCTTAAAATCTTTATTTTGTAATGAGTGGTCTTATCAGTAAGAGGAAGACATAAAATAATATTTAAATTCTCTGGTAATGTTTATGCTACTTTTTGGAGAACAGTCAGGCCACTTAGACCTTAGGGTTTCAGCTGTTTTTTATCTACATTTGACCTCTCTTGTTCTACTTTATTTTAGTCCTGCTTAACCCACTTCCATCCCTGCCTCTCATAACCTGCTTCCTTTTTTACTCTACTTATCTTCTTCACCACTCCACACAAATATGCAAGACACTTAAATCTGTTCACTAGTCTTTGTGAAAAACTGAAAATGTCTTTCCTTGTATATCACATCTATAACAAAGTTATTCAGTACCACATTCACTGTGCTTCATGTTTAATACACATTCAGTGATAACTTCAATTTAGCAATAACAGCAAAGATTAGTGATAAGATATTAATATCATTAATGTTGTTTACAATATAAGGAAAATCATATACACATTTACCTAGCTTGGTGTATATTTTCAACCTGCTGCCTTGTGCCATAACTCATTTCCAACTCAGTAAAGTCTCTAGAATGTTCAATAGTTATGTCACAAGAACACCTTCTGTGACATATTCACATGCTTACATCAGGCTGCAAGAAGCCCAGCTCACAGTTAATGAACAACATCCAACTATTAGCTACTGTGACAGAAGTTACTGAGGTGCTTTGGTCTCTGGACTGAAATCCAGGAATCAAAAAGCACAGAAGACTCTGCCCACCACCACCTCATTTGCTGCTGTGTTGTGTTTTAGGGAAAAAGTAATGTTATTTTGTCAAACTATTTTTTATCTGAACAGTTTCAGCATTACAGTTTTACTCCAGGAGGAAAATTTCTGATGCAATTAGTGGATATCCATAAAAATGTAGAAGAGAGAACTGCAGTGCTATTAATATAAAACGTTGAAATGAAAGGGAAAATTACAAAAAACTGAAAAATTAAACATAGAGTTAAAAGTTGTAGAAATAAAGATTGGGAGGACATAGAACTTTACATATATAACAACAAATATAAAAGCAGAAATTGATTAAGTTTGGCTTTCAGATATATTGGAAGAAATTAAGGGAAGAAGTGTAAAGGCTGAGTTCACAGATCATAAGGGGATTTGGACAAGAATGTGTCATGGAAATAAAGAAGAAATAAAGTTATGG
The DNA here is from genome assembly GCF_019279795.1 of Protopterus annectens. Lineage (NCBI taxonomy): Eukaryota > Metazoa > Chordata > Ceratodontiformes > Protopteridae > Protopterus > Protopterus annectens. The sequence goes on from NC_056731.1 coordinate 549,110,542, forward strand.
AAAAATCATATGACTACACGGGTTATGTATGAGAAATGGACAGGCTGGAAAGTAGAATTGTAAAGAAGGTTTAGAAAGGTATATAGAAAGCGAAAGAAATGTTCTTAGGGAAAATAAAAGAAAGTGCAAAAATATATTAGATGATATGGCAATATTGATGGAAGGAGATAATATAGAATATATTTAAAAAGAAATAGAGTTGTGAGAGCAAACTAAAAAGGATTCAGAATTTATTAAGACGGCAACAGTTTTTAACAGAAAGTACAAAGAAAGAAGTTTCTACTTTTAGAGAAAAATGTGAAGAGACAAAAGATGATATTAGAATTAAGGATGAAGAGGTGAGAAGTAGTTAAAGGACAAAAAGAAATTGCAAGAGAAATAATAAATATTGTAAAGGAAATGAATGGGTAAAGAAAGCAAGGGAAAATAATCAAGTGGAAAACAGAAGTGTTATCTAAAGGAGAAAATGAGGAGTTAAGGAAAAAAAAAGTAGATGAGTTGGAAAATATTCTGTAAATGATAATTTAGTCCTAGGATTAGATGGAATAGATTATAAACATTATAAAGGGATAGAAATGAGAAAAAAAACGATACTGTATTAAAGGAATGGAAAGGAAGAGGCTTTACTGAAGAAAGCATTTGTGAGGGAGTGAACAAACCTATTAGGAATAGAGGAAATTTGAAGAAATGCAGACCAATTATGCTGATGAATGTGGATTATAAATAATGATAAGAATAATTCCAGCAAGAACAGAGTGAATTTTGATTAGAATATGGAGGAGAGAGGTATGCAGCATTAAAGGAAGGAAGATTACAGAAATACTGATGATAATTATAGAAGTGCATAATATTAAAGAATTTAAATATTAAATATTAAAGAAATCACATCCTCCACTTTTATTTAATATTTAATATTAACGAATGTAACATTAAATATTAAAGAAAAGGGGAGAATGTGAGAATTACAGGTGGGGATGTACAACAACATAACAATATTGAAAGAAAACAGTTATAGGATTTATTAGAGTAGTATGGAATTACTGAACAGATTAAAAGCTGGATTCCAAAAACTATTTGCAGACAGTACAGCATGTTGAAGGAAGATTTCAATGCACAAGCTACAGAGGTGATTTCAGAAGACATGCTGCAAACAGTTCAAGTACTTAACTATTCAGTATAGGATTCCGTATACACCTGTCAGATTCCAAAATGCATCGTATGTGCCCAATGCAACTTAAATGCGACAAACAGAAATGTTGACTCTGTTTCCAAAATCCTCAGCTTATGCCATATTGCAGTGGAAGGAATGGAAGCTATTAATATGGAATACAATGGAATCTGAAATACCACCAAAAAATGTTACCTTCAGTGAATGAACTGCAAGGCGCAGGAAGATGTGGCTGTGTCAGAAGTCAGGCAACTAGAGTGAGAGCAAGGCTGCAACTAAGTCAATGGTCAGATCTACAAATCATTGACATTTACCGTCTGCTCAGACAGCTGATACTGGCTGTGTGCAACATGTGTTCCTTGCACATATCTGTGCAGACATTGTAAGGCAACTCCATTCCTCTTGAAACAAAAGGTGTGTCTTAGCTTGGGTGTACCAGCATCTGGGACATTCCAAAGATACATGGGGGATGCTGTAGGAGTGTTACAGACAGCTGCCAGTTGTATCCTGTCCAATTTCCTACCAGAAGGTGCTACAAGGTGGATGACTGCAAAGACTTTCAATCTACCCCCACCGAGTGGAGAACTGTTATGCACCAGTTCTATAACATTGCAAACTTCCCACACGTACTCAGTGCAATAGACTGCACCCACATCCCTAACAAGACCCCAGTTCATCCAGAAGCAGACAGATACATCAACACAAAGAGGTGGCCAGCCCTGAACTGCCAGTTCATGTGTGCAGCAGATTAGAACATAACAAACACCATGACAACACACACTGGGAGTGTCCATGATGCTGCCATATGAAGGGGAAAGTGGTCTGAGGGCTGCATTCCAGCAAGGTGAAATGCCTGAGGGACTACTACTGGGTAAATACAGGAACACAGCCAGGAAGTAAACAATGGATATCCCTCTGAACCATATCCATGATGATAACATATGTGTTTACTCCCCACAACTGGTGACTGTTGTTATCAACTTGAGCTGTGACTAATGAGCCCCACAGAGAACCATCAAACCCTTCAGAGGAGGCCTACAATAGAGTGCATGCAACAACACAAAATACCAATGAGCATGTGATGGGTGTACTAAAAGACAGGTTCAGATGACTGGACACATACAGGGGTGTACTGCAATGTGTGCCATGCTAACACCAGCACATGGCAGTCTTTCAGCTGCAGGGTTGAGTGAACTACTCTAAGAATCCCAGATATCTGCAGATGACATCCCACAGTTATCAGAGGAGGAGCAGAAGGACACAGGAGGCAGATGACACAGGCATGGATGATGGAGGGTACAACAACAAGTCCAGACCTAGGCAACATGGCAGCCTCTGACATACAACGTTGAGTCATGAAAAGCCACACATACATAAGCACATAGATTAAATGTTAATGTTCTGGTGTTGCTCCACCACAACAGCACAAATTACATCTAATGGCAATTACCCACTGAGCATCAGATGTAGCAACATAATTATAACATATAACATTATGAACATATATAAATCTATCACAACAGAGATCATCAACTCAGGGCACAACCAACACAGGTATGCATACAGACTCATATTGGTGCATGTGTGTGTGTGTGTGTGTGTGTGTGTGTGTGTATGGCAGACAGCAAGGGACATGCATCTGTGAAGCACATTCTTATCTGTCCACTCTCAGGAAAACAACTCAGGGAATAATGCAAACCTATTGTCAATATCACAAACAACATATATCAATGTAAATTAGGAATAAGCTAATAAACAACATATATCAATGTAAATTAGGAATAAGCTAATTTACTAAATGGAGTCACCTAGTGTTAGTAAAATGCTGGACTCCTGTGGCATCAAACTTTACAACAAATACAGACAAATGACATTGTTAGTGGTCTGCACAGAAATCATCATCACCACAGGGTGGGACTGACACAACCAGATAGAGTGGATAAACTGTCAGTGTTACTCTAATCCAGTCTAGGGTGGCCAGACTGAAGGCTCACACCATTGTGCAGTCGGGCCCTACCATGTATGGAAACACTTGGTCCAGGTTGTTCCACAGAGAAGACCGATGGTGGTGATGCCAGCATGTGGAGAAACAGTTTGGGAAGGAGTATGAATGCGAGTTGCCTGTCTCATCGTGACTGCTGGGCCTACATCAGATGGACCAGCAGCAGATGTGTGTGAATGGTGCAGCACACATCAATTATCAATGGTCTGCTGAGAGGGGGCCTGCCTCTCTCATACTGCAACCAGCTAAGCATAGTTATGGCACGCAGAACCCTACTTGTTCTACAGGACTGTTGTAGTAGTCTCATAGCCAGGGATTCTATGGACAGTGCCACAGATAACATACTTTCATTCTATGCAGCTAATGACTCCACAACCTTATAGTGGCTGTGCTCCTGTCCTTCATGCAGCATGCCCAGCTGTTGTGCAACACAATCTGTGACACGGGCAAGTGTATGGATGTCAGATCCATGACATCACTAGAAATGTTCATTTGCCTGTAGGAGTAGGTGAACACCCTCCACCACTTGCCCATACAGACCAGATACACACCTACATCTACTGTGACAGGAAGCATTAATGTGTTGTGGGAACTGTCAACATCACCAACAGACTCAACATGGGGCTGTTATCACAGCCCTCATTCTGTCGACCATCTGATGTTCCCTCATTGTTGGAATGGCTGGATAACTTTTCCTCCACATCTGAGGCTACAGCTGCATCCACATGACTGTCAGCATCTGGGTTGGACTGTATCACTATGTCAGTGTTCTGTGTGCCATGGGCCATGCCACCATACTGAGACATATTGGATACACATCAGGATCAGTGGGCAGGCTAAAGAAGAATAAAGGCAGTTGATGTGATAAAAGAAGAGACAGATGATGCAGGTTAGGAGAATGTGCTTATATATCATGCTGTATATCATTAATGACATATATATCTCACTACAATGTTATAGATAATAATTACTTACCATGAGGTCTTGTCTACATATGGGACACATAATCTATTTAACAGGAAGCTGACAATTATGTTACCTATTAACATATATGACATATGTGAAGAATACAAGCATAACACATGCCTGACAAGTCCTTGTGGGTAGACAGCACTGGAGAAGAGGGATGAAATGCAACTTTGTAGGAAAAAAAGTCATAAACATATCATTCTTAATTGCATCCTTGCCAGTATGGAATCATTCCAACAGAGTTATAACATGCAGTAGGTAAGTCCAAGAACACTGCAACAATGGGCCCAGACAGTATCCCAGGATGCTTTCTAAATAGCATAAAATATGACCTATCAGGCCCTCTGGAATTGCTATTTGACTGTAGTCTCCAAATAGGCTTTGTGCATCGTGAATGGAGAACAGCAACAGTCATTCATCTGCACAAAGTTGGGCCATCTGCAGACCCTGGAAACTACAGAATCATAAATTTCACTAGTCTAATATGCAAAGCTATGGAAATAATTATCACAGAAATTATCAATAATGATATTAAAAAAACCTCCAGACACTGGATCCAACCCAATTTGATTTTGTCAAGAGCAGGTCATGCCAACTCAACCTGGTGGATTTCTTTGAAAAGGTGACCAAAGCAATGCATGAAGGCAAAATGGTTCACACTGCCTACCTTGACCTGGCCAAGGCATTTGACAGAATACCCTATTCAGGCATTGTCGACAAACTAAAGAGGTTAGGTATAAACCCTTATATCACCTGGTGGATAGCCAGCTGGCTCACTGACAGGACCCAGGAATTGGGGAGTTCACCTCTACAAATAGGCCAATCACAAGCAGAGTACCTCAGGGATTGGTCTTGGACTGCTCCTTTTTGGCATTTTCTTCTGTAAAGCCAAGGGCAATATTAGTAGCCTCTGGCTGACTAAATTTGCAGATGGTTGCAAATTTGGAGCTGTCATTGAATCCCTCATTGATGCAAATATTCTCCAGGAAGGGATGACACAGACAAATAACTGGTGTCAAAGCCATGGACTAAAACTAAATGCCAAGAAATGCATAATATTGACAACACACCCCTAAGAGTTGAACCAGTAATCAGGGTCTTGGGGACACATAGTAATCTAGCCTTGCAGCATCACATAATTACAGTAGTGTGGAAATCATTCTATGTTGTGCAACTTATAAATACAGGTATGACATCTAGGTCCAAGCCATTATTTCACTATATTTGGCATTCATTAGGCCTATCATTGAGTACAACACCCCCTTTGGTATGCTCCTAACCAGGCATATCCAACAATTAGAACATTCACAGAGGTTCCTCACTAAAAGAATACAGGGCACAAGTAACATATCCTTTGTAGACCACCTCAAGGCCCTATCCCTGTATTCTGTTTTCTACAGGCTGTTGAGGGGAGATCTATGCCTGGCATACAGGGCATTGTCAGACCCCACTCTGATGGACCTCCTCCATATCCATATCCACAAAAACAAACAACACCAGAATTACTCATTAAAAAGACATAAACCTTGCTTGTGTTATAAATAGGACCTGCTAGACAGATTGTTATGTATTCCAGGCACTATCCCATCTCTGGAACAGGTTTCCCATTCATGTGAAGCAAAGTTACTCCCTACCACAATTCAAGTGCAACTTAGTCAACTGGATGGGAAGCAGGAAATTCATCCTTGGCTTGGTACCTATATCTCTAATGGACACAGGCAGCCTGTAAATAGTTCATCTCTCAGACCCTTGCTTGTATGTATTTCATCTCTGAAGCATCTGCTTAAACTTAGCAATGGTACCAGAACTTGTCAGAAATTTGGAATGCATGGCTAGGCTTAAAAAGGTCCTTGTGGTTGTTAGCCTAGTAAACACCTATGAACCTATGAACATACATATACCAGTTGTTTGTGCATGAATTACTGATGTAGGTTGGCCTGTGAATGGGTAGAAGGACACAGTATTAATGGAGGACAACAACAGGAATAACAACAATTACATGCATAAAAGAGAGGTAATAGCATGTCGGTGACACCCTCCCAACGTGGTGAGTTCATGTGCCATAATGCAGATCCTGCAGTGGTCAAGTAAAAATAAAGCCAACCTGCCATATATGCAGACAATGGAATAGTCACATGATAACAGTGCACCTGTTGGCCAAATGTCCCTGTATAGAAAAACAGTGTCATTAATGTCATGCAATACAGATCTGCTAGACTGCTACACATTGTTGCATCCTATAAACATCTTGTGATAACATACCCAGTCTGTCTATAGGTGCACCTGCAAAGCTTGTGCCCCCAGAGGATATACCTGAAGTTTAAAATGGTAGGAAAAGATCAATATGACAGTAAACAACATTGGCATGACATGAGGCTAAGGCAATAACAGGCAATGGTTGCAGTAATAGTATTTGGGGACACTCACCTGTTGTTTCCTGCTGTTGTGCAGAAATAAGCTTAAGCCATGGTCTGTGTGATAAGTACTGTGATCTGTAGTGTGTAAGCCTTGATAGGTAGGGTTCTAATCTCACTTTGGGCCACTTGCTCTGTGTGTGTGTGTGTGTGTGTGTGTGTGTGTGTGTGTGTGTGTGTGTGTGTGTGTGTGTTTGTATGTCTCCCCAAAGAGCAAGTGTACATACCACACTGACTTCAAAACTGGCATTGCTTTGCACTTTTGGTTTGGCCTGCTTGCTGCACTCTGCTTAAACATTGCTGATCTCTGGGTACATTTTATTTTGGTTTGAAACTTTTTAATTTAAGATTTGGTCACTTCTATTTTGTATCTTATTCTTGTATTACATTTGTTTTGTTTAAAGTTTTCTGTTCTGTTGGAGTTTTAAGAGGTCTTGGATAGGGTCAGTTAAAAAAGCAAAGAATTCCTTTGCATGAGTTAATTACTAGTAGGAGATGAGAAACAGGATTGCTCTTTTAGTCAGAAATATCTCTATTTAGCTAAAGTGTTCGGCCTCCTTGCTGTACTCTGCTTAAATACTGATGCTCTCCAGCTGCACTTTATTTTTTCAATCCCACCCACTCAGTTGTTGTTGTGTTCTTAGACTTGTGACTTTTGAGTTGACTTTTATAGCTGCTATAAATCTGATTTTGGACACTCTTCCCAGTTCCGTCTCATCAGCTTATTCTACTGAGCACAGAGAGATCATTTGGGAAAGCCTACCCCCTTAGTTTCTCAACCTTGAATTATCTTCTGTTTTCTCCCTTCCCACTTAAACTACAAAAAACAAACAAACAAAAAAAAAACCAAGTGCACTTTATTCAGCTGCTTTTACTGTATTTGTGTTTAGTCCTACTTTATTACTTTATTTTGATTTGCTGCTGGCTCTTAAAAGTGTTCAATTGCATTTATTCTGCCAAATGTATTACTGCTTGTTAGTGGCCTGATTAAATTGTAATGGTTACTCTAAGCCTTTTTCTTTAAGCACTTGGGCTTCAGGCCAGTTATTTTACATTAAGAATGTTTGTGGTCTACACTCTTGTGGGAGGAGAGGGTAGCTTCTGCCCTTCTGAGCTGGGAATTGCTGGTTGAAGGCTTATTCTGCCTGCTTAGTTGAACAGTTTTTTTTTCTGAAATTGGTTCACTTTGCTGTAGAATAGACTAGATTTAGACCTGCTGAATCTAGCTCTGTTTGTGTAACTTGAGCCATCTTCTGCTGAAATGGGCTCCCCTGCATACTAATGGCAGGAATGTGCATTTAGGACTCATCTGATTGAGGACTGCTGGAACAGGGCTCAGTTTTGAGCTTTTTTATTGGTTAATTGGTTAATTTGTTTAAATCAGTTTGCTCTTGTTTGCTACATAAGCAAATCCAAGCCATCTGCTGATCTCTGCAAAATTTAAATAGAATTTTTCACTGCATATTGCACTTTTGAACAGCATTTTTTTACCATAACTCAGCTTATTTCAACTGCTTTTTTTTCAATTGTTGTACTTTGTTTGCTGTAGCATAGACTAGATTCAGACCTACTGAATCTAGTTCTGCTTGTATAATTCGAGCACCAAACCAGGCCATCTTTTGTTGGGCAGGATTCCCCTGCACCCTAGTGGCAGGAGTGTGCAGTTAAAACTCATTTGATTGAAGGTGCTGGATCAGGGCTCAGTTTTGAGCTTTTTTATTGGTTAATTTTGTTTACATCAGTTTGTGCTCTTTTGCTACATAGCACCGTGCTTGTGCATCATGCACTGCTGCTCAGCAGTGGACACTGTTGGTGGATATAAACACAAACACTTTTGCCTGCAAATTTGCCCTTAGTACTCTACTAGTGCTCCATTGGTGAGGTCTCATGATTGTCCCTCACTGACAGGTGATGCATTCAGCGAAGCTCCTGAGGTACCAACACAGATCCTACCCACTAGCCCTTCATATTTTTGTCAACGTCTCCTGTCCTCTACTTTACCTTTTCCTTTCTGTCCTCTCCCTGTTTTCTGGACACATCAACTTACCTAGCATTCTGGATGGACAGTTTCCCACAGTTTCTTCAGTCAGCCTGTTCAACATGGGCATCCTGAGGCAATGTAGCAATTGCCTCATATACACTGACAACCCACTTCTTCTAGTCCACACAAATTCATTATGTGCGAGATGCATTTGTATCAAGAACATAGAATCCAGGCTTTCTCGCTCACCAGTCAGTCCATCTGATACTAAGCAGGTTGTCAGCATGCACATTTCACTTCCTGCACCTACCAAACTAACAACACATAAGCCTACATATGCGGAGGTCCTTTCAAGAAGCTTACTTAAACATCAGAGACTTCCCAAACATAGACAAAAGCACACCACATAATACATCTAATATAGTACAGACCAGTGTCTCACCAGTCAAGCCCCTAAGGCATAACACAAAAACAAATACCTTAGTCATAGGTGACTCAGTTGTGAGACACACAGATGCCCCTCCCACCAGGTTGGATAAGGAAAGTCACGGTCAGCTGTCTGTTAGGTGCCAGGATTCGATATATCACACATGCACTCTAGTCTCTCAACAACAGGCACTGTTATGACTCCATCATAGTCCATGTTGGTGTGAACAACTTGAGACGTACCTCACTGGACTATATGAAGAGAGACATGACTGAACTCTTGGATTATGTGTCTCAGGCAGGTATGTCCCTAGCCTTAAGCAGCATTTTACCTTCGCCTAGGATGATATCTCAATATAAATAAAAAATGATTGGCTTCAACAATTCATTTAGTTTCTGGTGTCATTCAAAGGGGATCTAGTATCTGCCAGCCTGGGATGTCATGGTCTACAGATATCGATGCTTTGCCAGAGATGGTCTTCATCTGTCACCCCTGTGATTTCGGTTACTGGCTAAGGCTCTTGCCATCCCCATAGTGTCTTTTTTAGGCAATGTCAGAAAAACAAAATTCCTGATGTAAAAATACCATCTAAAAACAACTTCAGGGTTATGCTGCTAAATATTAGGAGTCTAAATCAGAAACTGCATTTACTGGAAGCAGTCCTTACCTTGGAAGATGCTGACATGTGCAGTCACTGAGAACTGGTTTAAGGCTACAGAGAGGACCCCAGCTATACCAGGTTACATTTCCTTCCACACATTCAGACCACAAATTGAAGGTATGAGAACTCAAGGAGGTGGTGTATCAATATTTATTAAAGATAAATACACCTCTAGATTGGTTAAACAGCAGGATTCCCTTGAATTACTTCAGGTGCAGTGGACTGTAGGTAAGACCCCTCTTCAGGTCATTGCCAATTATAGGACCTCCTCCATAAATCAGGACATCCACTCAGCCTACTTGGATCTACTTGAGTCAATCAAGATCCAACCAAACACCCTGGTTTTGGGTGACTTTAATTACCTGTCCATAGAATAGGTAAATTATATGTATTCTAACCCACTTGCCCAAAGGTTCCTGGACTTCATTAATTCCAATGCCCTGGACCAGCTCATTGACACACCCACAAGGGGCTCAAACATCCTGGACCTGGTGCTCACCAACATGGGGACTGCTGCTCCACCCCCAGTGTTTGGCCATCCCTGTTGAGATCTCACCACAAATCAGTCTCACTAGAAGTAACTATAACACATGACCCCCCCCCCTTAGCAACAGCTAGACTAAAAAACCTCTCCAAGGCCAATTACAACCTCTTACATGATGGCAAATAGCTTCATAGCCCCTCCTCCCACTGATGGAACAGACAGCTGTACTGAGTTATACACCAATGCTCTATACAAACACCTGTACAATTGTATTTACTCTGCCATACCCGAACCAAAGCAAGATCTTCAAGTAAAAACAAACCTACCTGGTGGACAACTGACATTAATGGAAAGAAACTTCTGTCTAAGAATAGGAAGGAATGGTCTCAAAACTGGAAACACTCCCTCCTCAACTTAAACAAGCAAATAAGACTCCTAGCAAATTCTTCCAAAGCTAACTATGAATCCAAATTAGTTTCCTTAACTAAGGATAACCACAAGGCATTCTTTAGTTACCTTAACTAAGGATAACCACAAGGCATTCTTTAGTTACATCTGTAACCTCAAAGGTAAGCCCCAGATTTGCAGTGAATTTATAGTTAATGGTACTACATATATAGAACCTGTGGATATAGTAAACCTGCTGGCTGACAGGTTCAGTGAAAACTTAACTCCCTGTTTCTGCCAAATATATTCCAAAGCATCCCTAACACCTGTCCTCCACCTAGTATTTCCAAGGATCAGATCTTAAATGCCCTCTCCAAGGCCAAAAACACAGCCTCTAAGGGACCAGACAACATCCCAGGCTGTCTTCTACATGGGTTAAAACAGGAATTAGCATCATCACTGAGCACGCTTTTCAATCACAGCCTAAGCACTGGCTTAATCCCAGCGGAATGGAAAACAGCTACTGTCCTCTCTTTGCACGAAAGTGTGTGCATCCACAGACCTCAGGAGCTATAGACCCATTAGCCTGACCAGGCTTATCTGCAAGGCCATGGAATGAATCATCATGGACCTTTATTAACAAAGATATATGAAATCTCTAAATGCTTGACCCTACCAAGTTTGGCTTTGTCAAGGGGAGATCATGCCTGTTAAACTTGGTGAACTTCTTCAAGACAGTCCCTGAAGCCCTAGATGAGAGCAAATCTGTGCGTACAGCCTACCTAGACTTAGCCAAGGCCTTTGAAACAATCCCTCACTCAGGCATCATTGATAAACTCACCCAGCTGGGTATCAACCCGTATATTGTCAGGTGTGTTACAAACTGGTTCACTGATCTAACTCATATGGTCAAAATAGGGGACTCCACCTCATCCAGCAGACCTGTAACCAGTGGTATTCCACAGGGATCAATTCTGGGTCCCTTACTGTTCAAAATCTGCTTCTCCAAAGTACAGGCTAAAACTAAGGGACTGTAGCTCACAAAGTTTGCTGATGACTGCTAACTGGGAGTGATTATTGAAACCTCCAGTGATGTCAACATCCTACAAGAAGTTCTTACGTAGACTAATGATTGCTGCCAAAGTCATAGCCTTAAACATAATGCAAAAAATGCATTATCGTCCCCTTTGGCAAGGGTGATGTTCCTGAAAACTACCACATCAATAGCAATACCCTAAGCACACAGTCAGTGGTGAGAGATCTGGGCACACAGGTTGACAGCAACCTTAACTTCAATCATCATGTCTCCACACTGATAAAAAGGGCATTTTATATTGCTCATCTCATAAGTAAGGGTATTGCCTCCAGAAAAAAAGGCTATAACTCCCCTGTACTCTTTTTTCATCAGGCCAATAATAGAGTACAATGCTCCCTTTGGTATGCTCCTTTCTGGACACCTGCAGCAATTGCAGAGACCACAAATGTTCCTTGCAAAGAACATTCAGGGTCTTCAATATCTGTCTTATATGGACAATCTGAAATTATTGTCACTTTACTCTGTGTCATACACACTGCTCAGAGGCAACCTTTCCCTTGCATATCGAGCAATCTCTGACCCAGCTTTAATAAAAATACTGCACATTTGCTAGTTAAATGGCACACGGGTCACTCGCTCAAAGGACATTAACCTGGTACGTAAGATCAACAGGACTTGCTGGAGAAACAGATTTGTTTCACAGAGGTTGTCCCATCTTTGGAACAAGCTTCCTATTCATGTTAAACAAAGTCTCTCATTGGCCCTATTTAAGCACAATTTGGATGATTGGATGGGTAACCAGAAATTCATCCCTGGGGTTCCAACTGTGCTTCTCTTGGACAGGGGCAATAGGTGCTGATTTTAGTGTCTGCTTGAACCAAACACCCTTGGAAACATGGGTTGAACTTGGTTTGGCTTGTAAGGGCCCTGGGGCCATTAGCCTAGTAACCTCCTATGATCCTAATAGATGGACCTGTGAAAATGAATGCAGACAACATTACACATGTTGGTTGCATTGTTCTGTCGGTACTGCAGTTGTATGGCTACGTCATTGCACTTACACTGATCTTCATCACCCTATGTCGACTCATGTGCTTGATGCAATTCTGCTGCTGCAACACAAACATTATAACACAAAAATATGCATGCAACAGCAGTATGTACTGATTTACTCCATACACATCAATGTTATGCAAAGTGAGTCCACACTTCATTCCTCCATACTGTATTTACTGCCCATCCAAGGAGTCTCCATTCTTGTTGTTGCAGAGCATCTATCATAATCTCATTATTCTGTGGGGAGAAATTGTCAAGCCTAGGTCTGTTTGCCATTTATTTGAAAGACAGTTATATGCACAGGATAGATTCATGTTGGGGCCTACATATGAAGATAATTATGTGAACAGCTTATGCCACTGTAAACACTATGCAGGCCTGTGCAATGCAAAATTCTAGGAAATACTGTGCCACATAGTAATGTGACATATAAAACAATTTATTTATTTATTCATTTTATTATTTATTTGACATTTGCTTACCAAGAAAGTCTGACTAGGTGAGAACCCATTTTCAGTGGAGGCCTGGGGAGAAAAGCTCTAGAAACAATTATCATAATTACATGAGTGTGTTACAGAATAACATTGAACATTATCTCATACAAGAAAGAATACATGATAATGGATAGAACATCATGTTTACATACATTAGATAACTCAAACTTGCAAATTAGTTAGACATTAGGTGTTACTAAGTAGACTATATACATGAGACAAATGGTCTTTACAATTATATGACACCAATCAGAATGAGTCTACTAGATAGTTGAAATAATTTTGCTTACCATAGTTAACCCAGTACACACATCCCATAGTACAAGGCTGAGAGAGGAAAGGAACCACAGAAGAGGGAAAGCAGGTGGCAGAAACCCATGTGTTTACCAGCAAAGTGTGGTGTATGGATAGGGAAGAAGCAAAAGAAGAAAAAAAGCTAGGGGAATGCATAGCGATGAGGAGTAGATGGAGAAAGGGGGAGGGAATAAAGGGTTAGGTTAAGAGAAAGGAATAGTTAGTTATGATAAGGGTTTAAGTTAAGAGAGAGAAGTAGTTATGAAGAGTATTAAGGGTGAGGTGTTCTATGTTGAAGTAAAAAAGAAGAGGTCAAAGCGAAAGGATGTTGGGCTTATATTGAACAGCATGAGTGGTAGGAGACAAGATGATTTGTATGTCGATTGGTAGGAGGGGAATGAGTAGATTTAGGGTTTGATAGAAGAGGGCAAGAGGGGATTAAGATAATTTAGAGTATTGTAGAAATTATTTATGATGGTCAGTGAGGGTGGAAGAAGGTTAGCGCAGGTAGGTAAGGTTCAGGAAGAACAGGATTTAGACAAGACTAGAACATGGGCAAAGCCAGGTGTTGATCATATGATTCTGAAGTTGTTTTCTGAAATGTGAAGGGTTTGCTGCAGTTATGATAGGCTGAGAGATATTCCAGATTCTGGAGAGACAGCTGGAGTAGAGAGTGTTATTGGATTAGGTAATTTGTAGGAGAGATTTGTTAGATGAACAAAGAACCTGCTGTTGGAGTAGGGTTGGAGTAGATTTTGAGGAGCAGAGCATTTATCTGGTTGGTGTATAAGGCTGTGGGCAGTGGTAAGATGGGTATAGGTTAAGTAATGGGGTAATTCTAACCACCTGAGTTTTTGTAGGGCAGTTGAGTTGTTGCAAGGGAGCATCAACAATGTACGGAATCTACAAGACTGGAATACAGGTTCATCACTACTATGATGACCTGCATCAGACAGATACAGAGGAGCTTCACTGGAGGGTCTCAGAGGTGCATCAACCGCCAGTGGATGGTTACAGTAAGTGTCAAAACTCTATGCATATTTGCACATTCCCATGGAATTTAGAGAAATAGCATGCTCTTTTGACAATTAGCTCATCTGGATAATTAAGAAGACATGGTGACTATCCTCCTTTATGTATAGGTTCTGTTCCCATGGTATTTATTTTTTCAGTAATGTTTATAAATATTATTTCACACATCCACTATAGTCATGTATCACTGAAGCATATAGTGCCTAGGTCGCTGATAACTACGGATTTCTTCTGATACCATGATTCCTTTTGGCTTAAATAAATGTGATTGTATAAACAATTTTTACTATCTTAGGAGGAATGAATTAAAGAAGTTATGTATGAATTTTTATTCAGATATATAACGATGCAGTAAGCAATACTGTGGTACTATAATGGACAACTATGAAATGCACAGCCATCAGTGGCCTAGGTGCTATAGGTGTCAGTAAGGCACAAGGATAGTGAATATGTGAAATGATGTTGTTATATGTTGTATATATGTACATCTACAAAGTTCATAATTATGTATATTATAAACATTATTAAAGAACGTAACAGCATGAGAATCGAACCCACTCATACAAAGAAACCTACTGCATCTACTTAATTATCCTCATGAGCTAATTGTTACAGCAGCTAGCTAATGGTTATAAAAAAACGTCAATCTGATATATATGGGACATAGCTATATCTTTAAATTCCATAGGAATACTCAGGTATACATAGTATAGTTACACTTACTGTAGGGATCCATGGGCTATCTCTGGACCTCAGCGAACCTCTGCTGAAGCTCATCTGCATGACTGTGATTCAGGTCACCATAGCAGTGGTAAATTTGAACTCCAGTGTGCTGTAGATCCCTGTATGTCTTTGGTGGTCCTTTGCAATCTGGTTCCAGATGTCTTTCATCATGAAGTTCCTTGACCTGGTTCTCATCAGATGCTCCACTCCAGCATACATGGTCAGCATCCGGGTGGTCTGCTCATCAGTCCAGCTGGGTGTATGGACACATCTCAGCCTCCTTGAAGTAGCCATCTCAATTCTGCAATGGAAAATGTCTGATAAATGTCTGATAAATGCAAAAATAGAAAAATGTTAACTGAGGTCCCACACATTTTCACAGGTAGCAATGGTCTGATCTGCAAATTTGTCAAAACCAATATTGGAAAGCAGCACTGATATCATGTAATCAGATCATTGGAAGATAACTGGCACATGCCACACATGGTACCATTTATCGATACCTATTGGGTATTTACGGAGTACACGTGGGTATTAAGCCACATGTAGCCAATTTACATGAAGGTTGCAAATGGGATTCCAAAACCTAGAATTTTAATGAACCTCATTAATTATGTATGGTGCAAATGGTACTTAAAGTTGAGTGCACTTAGTTTCTGTGATTCAGAGTAAGAGGCCAAGTGGTAGCATTTCTGTTTTGGTGATTATTATGTCCATTAAAGTTATTCATTCTCAGAGGTAACTGTTTAAATTTATCTTTATTGAAATTGTGAGCTTTAACAGAAATTGTTGTAAGTTACTGGACTGATGTTTAATTAACCTTTATGCATACAGTGTTGCTATTTTAATTAATTGATTTAATTCTCATATGCAGTTACATAGACAGATTTACATTGCATATAGGGACAGTACATAAAGACAGATTTACAGGTCATTCATACTTCTTACTGGTAATTCTTTACACTCTGTGATGTGACTAAACAAATATATGGAGTGTGACACTATCTGCATGCACTATGTGTGATGTCCCCATTCTAGGCCTGTACTCGAGAACCCTAAATCCTCACCACTCACACTGGAGAGGGATGTTCACTCGGAATACAAATAGATACACTCAACATTTCCAGATGCACACCTCTGTGCATCAAGCACAATTTCCCTTAAGAGCACACAGGGAACTCAGTCAGCCTGGGGTCTGAATTTCTTTATAACTGTCTCCTTCCAGGGTCCCATTAAGGCTCCCTACTAGCACAGCTATAGGGTTAAGTCCTCAGCTGAGTGCCCAAGCCAAGTCCTCCAGCACCCTCTCTGTGAAACCAGTGCTTCATGTCCCTGCTCCTAGTAGCTGACACACACACACTGTGACATTTGATTTTCTCACACACACACACACACACACACACACACACACACACACACACACACACACACACACACACACACACACACACACACACACACACACACACACACACTTGGGAAAGGCTGGCACAAATATACCCTCTCTGCCCCTTCTGCCCAGACTATAAGGTAGTTAAGATTACCACCAGACACTGCAAAGCCAGTTACTTAAGGGTCTTGCAAGGGTACCCAGTTATACTTTGTGAAATTAATTTAATACAAATGACAATGTTGACCAAACAGCCAGGCTTCAGGAGTGGCCACAGAATCACCAATAGATATATATGTAATCTCAAACATTAAAATATTCTTTAAAGGACCAGCCACAATGGAAAGTTTAAATATATTTAACAATAAATAATAAAAAAAATGACAATGCAAAATAACTATTTACAGTAAACACTAGAGTTTCAATCACAGGAAACAGCTATTTATTTATTAAAAATAACACAGCTGCAAAGATTCATACAGTTACAGAAAACACTACATAACTATTCTCACTATATTTTCCTGACTGATCTAGAGAATTGCTGTTCCTACTTACTTAATATAGCAAGGCAAGATGACGTAGGTGAGGGATACTTCCATGTCAGGTTCCAAGAAAGAGACTGCCCTGAGATTTCTGTCTCTCCTGATATTAAAACATTATTTCTGTACTGAATGACATCATATACATCTAATCATCTGACTTCTAGTTTACATGCAACCCCCCATTGCTAGAAACTGCCAGGATTTAGCACCTACATGTCAATAATAATGCACACAAGAACATTGCTCTGATCTGGTGCTGCTTCTGGAAATCATAAAACAATGACAAACTTCTATTCCTCTCACAGACACTAAGAAACCATGCATCCTATAGACATTGCATCTCTGGCTTCATTCAAAACTGTTAGATAACATATTTATGGCCTAGGCCCAGTAATTTAATTTCTTACTATTTTCCAAAGTTAGCTGGAGCTGAACCTAACCTCCTCTCTTCCAGTATCCTCTGTTAACATATATACATTTAATGCAATTGTGATACAGTCAGGACCTAGTGTTGGTACATTTTTAACAAAACCACTTCACAAATCCATTTTCAATGCACGCATCTGTACAAATCAGTTTGATATTCAAATAACATGCAATTCTTTACTAAATTCCAGCCAGCTGTGCTGGCATATGTTACACATCCACTGCTGTACTTCTCCTGGCATCGATGGCAACACTTCACATCATCACTTCTCTCCCCCCTTTGCAGACTCAAGCTAGTTTTTCAAGTGACCTTTGAGAAATGTTGCTTGAGAGGAATGAGCCTGTCTGTGAATACATTAACCCATACCCTATCTTGAGAGCTCATCTGCATTGGCACTGCTAACCCCACTATGGTGCTGCAATGTCATATCATATGTCAGCAACCCTAGGCTCCACCTGAGTAACTTGGCATTTTGCTGGCTGGCTTGATGTAGCAATGTTAAAGGTAACTGGGCCCACTCTTGTTTGGCATCTACTTTTCCGAAGTACAAGCAAACACAGGAGGGTTATGGCTGACAAAGTTTTGATGACTGCAAACTGGGCCACCATAGTGGAAAACACATCTGACGACAGATATCCTCAGAAGGGTCTTACTTATCAGGGACCTGGGGACCCAGGTTGATAGTAGTCTGTCATTAATGATTGAGTACAATGCCCCATTCGAATGTTGATTACCTCAGTGTCACTGCTCAACAGAGGCACAGCAAAAAAATGGGGATAGTTACCTATGAACCTATGAACCTATGTGGTCTGTAACTACAGTGAATTTCCTTCCATACAGATAGGGTTGAAATTTCTGCAGTGCCCATACTACGGCCTGGCATTCTTTTCCTACTGCTGCATAACATTCCTCCCTAGGTTGGAGTCTACAGCTGAGATATACCACTGGGTGCTCTTCTCCCTTTGAGGAAACCTGCTGAGTACAGCCCCCCCCCCATAGTTTGAAGCATCCACTGCACAAAAAATTATTTGCTGTAATCTGGACTGGCTAACACAGGGGGTCCTCCCAGAGCCTCTTTAAGCTTTTGGAATGCCTGCTCACAGGCTGGGGTCTACACTACCTTGTCAGTCCTGTTTTTCCTTGTCAGGTCTGTGAGGGGAGCAGCTATTGTACTATAATTGGGAACAAACTTTCTATAGTACCCTACTGTCCCCAAGAATACCTTCACCTGCTTTTTAGTAACACAGCAGGCCATGCCTGAATGGCTTCCACTTTGGCAGGTTCTGGCCTGATCTTACCACTCCCCATTCTATATCCCAGGTAGGAGGCCTCTGCCATACCCACCTGACACTTACTGGGCTTAATGGTCAAAGCTGTCTTTGCAGTCTGCCCAGGATCTCCCTGACATGCTGAAGGTGCTCATGCCAGGAATGGCTGTAAATGGCAATATCATCCAGGTAAGCAAGGGCATAATTTCTTGCTCCTGCTAGGATATGATCTGCCAGACTCTGGAATGTTGCTGGGGCATTTTTCATCTCAAAGGGCATCTTTGTGAACTCGTATAATCCAAAAGGAGCGACAAAGGCTAACCTCTCTCTAAAGGTGGGAGTCAAGGGCACCTGCCAGTCTCTTTTGGCAGATCAGTAGTGTTCAGATACTTAGCCCCACCCAGCTGCTCTAAGGCTTCATCTGTCCTAGGCATGGGGTAAGCATCTGATTCTGTGTGACTATTTAGTTTCCTGTAGTCCACACAGAACCTGGTACTGCAATCTTTTTGAGTACCAGTACCACTGGGAAAGCCCAGGGACTACTGGACTCCTGGATTACCCCCAGTTCCAACATCTCCTGTATCTCCTCCCTCAAAGTTTGCCTGACTCACTCAAGCACCCTGTAAGGGTCCTGCTTAGTAGGCCTTTGGGGTCCTGTATCCACATGGTGCTGCACAAGGTGGGTGCACCCAGGTTTCCCAGTGAATATGCCCCCAGCCAGCAACACTGCTCAGATTTCTTGAAACTGGGATAGCTGCTGGGACATTGATACCCCTTCCACTGAGATGTCAGCCCTAGCATTACTGAAGAGATCAGTCACCAGATTCCTCTCAGACTCCTCCTGCCATCCACTGCAAATAGCACCACTGCCTCCCTATCATAGTAAGGCTTTGTCATGTTAACATGGTACAATTTGTGCACCTGCCTCTTGCCTAGCAGTTCTACCATGTAGTTAACATCACTGATCTTCCTTATCACTTTGAAGGGTCCCTACCAAGCTGCCTGCAGCTTATTGTGTCTGGCAGAAATGAGAACCATCAACTATTATCCCAGAGCATGCTCTTAGGCTTGAGCATCTCTGTAATACCAGACCTTTTTCTGCTGTTGTACTCCTGCCAGGTTCTCCTGGGCCAAGTCTATGAGCTCCCTAAGCCTTGTCCTGAAATTTAGGACATATGCCGCAACAGACTCCTTGTGGGATTCACAGTCATCCTCCCACTCATCACAAATCAAATGTAAAGGCCCCCTCAACCTTTACCCATGCAACAGCTCAAAGAGTGAAAAACCTGTGGATTCCCGGAGTACCTCTCTGTAAGCAAACAGCAGATGGGGCAAATATTTATCCTACTCTCTCTTAAACTGGTCTGCAAATGCCCATACCATGGTCTTTAGTGTAGAGTTTAACCTCTCCACAAGACCATTAGTCTAAAGAATGGTAGGGGGTGGTCTTTTGGTACTTCACCCCACAGCACTTCCACAGACAAGCCAGCAGGTCTGACATGAAATTGGCACCTCTGTCAGTCAGTATTTCTCTCTGGAAACCTACCCTGCTGAAAATCTCTAACAAAGCATTGATTTATTTATATTTATTTTTATTTATTTATTGTCATTTGTTAACCAGGTTGGTCTAACTGAGCCAAAGGCCCATTTTCAGTGGAGATCCGAAGAGAAAAGCTCCAATTACAATTACAGACATTACAAAAACAGTAATTAATACAAAGACTACAAATTACAATAGTAATATTGACAAGAAACATTTGCATAAAATGAAATAAACAAAGACAAAATATTTATATAAAAGTTTCACAAAATCCAATACAATAGTGGCAGGATAAACCCTGAGTAGGAATATTTATAAGAACCTGATTGTAGATAAACTATAAATTGGAGTGTTATTTAGAGAGAAAATAGTTAGGGATTTAGGAGATGGACTGTGGATATGGAGCATTGTTGAGGGGTTTGAGGTGAGGGGTGTTTGGGTGATCCAGGGTTGGGGTGGATGTTGCCATCCAGGAGTAGTGCATCAATGAAATCAGTCAGTAAGGAGAGTAAGCCAAGTGCACATGGAGTTATGGGTTTTGTAAATGTGGAAAGTGAAACAGAATAAGTCTTAATTGAATAGTGGGTGGTAGGAGAGATAGGAAATAGGTAAGGAGAGATTAGAAGTGTGTGAGGGTAGCTATGTGGGTGGTGCTTGTTTGAGAGAGTTGGTGTTAATGTTATGTAATGCAGAGGTATATGGTATGAAGTAGATAGCGCTAGTAGGAGGAGAAAGGGGATAAGAAGGTGGCAAGGTGACATAGTTGGGAAGAGTTGGGTGAACGTTAGTAAGAGCAGTAAGGTGTAGGAGGTTTAAAGAGAGACAGGTGATTGACAGAAAGGGGACTAAGGCAGATTTGAGAGGAGGGGATTGGGGATGGTATATGAAATGAAGTATGGTAGGAGAGGATTAAGGTATATGGGAGGGGGAGTGGAAAAAGAGAATTGAGAGGATGAGGGGATTGGTCAGAAATGAAGGGGGTGGAGAGTACAAAGGAAATAAAAGTGGAGTGTATGGGAATGGGGGTGGGGTAGGGTAGGGGACCGTAGTGAGCCTGAGCATAGTGAGGGCGAATGGAGCAGGTTGACCCAGCAAGGAGAAAGTGCAAGAGTAAAGCCACCTTTTCTGCCTCAATGGAGGACCATATCCACCACCTCAGGGTATCTAGTAGCATAATCTACTAACACCAAGATATACTTCTTCCTTGTTGAACCTGGGGCACTCAGAGGTCACACAATATCTATAGCTACCCTCTGAAATGGCTCCTCAATCACAGGCAAAGGCATCAAAGGAGCTTTGACCTTGTCTTCTGCCTTGCCTACATTTTGGCACTGCTCACAGGTCCCACAGTACCCTGTTACATACCTTGCAATCCCAGGCCAATAAAAGTTTTGCATAATACATCTTTTGGTATGCTTTATGCTATGGCTAGAAGTGCCAGATGGTAGGCTCTAGGCACTACTAACTGCTGTATTACCTCACCCTATAGTCCTCCCTCAGGGCTCCACTCTCTGTACAGTAAAGCATTTGTTCCAGTATACAGATTCTCCCTTTCCTTGTGAATTAGGTGCCTTCTTAACTACTTTCCCCAGACCTTGTAATGTAGGGTCTGAGAGTTGAGCCTGTCTCAGTTCTACTTTTGTGACTCTTCTCAGCTTCCCTTCCATAGGAAGTCTGGTGTCCTCTGACTGCGGTGCTTCACTGTCCGTCTGGTACTACCACTCACCTCTGCCCTTGCAGTCACTCTGTCCAAGGGAACATCACTACATGCCAGCAGCTGTGTCTCACCTTCAGGGTCACTGCTACAGGATAGCTCCCTCCCTGAAATAGCCACCTCACCAGCTCTGGCTTCAAGTGTGGTATCTGTCTGGGTCTCCTCCAGGCTACCAGACCCACATGCCTGCCTCCAAGCCTGACTGTGTGTAACTGCATGCACACAAGTTACTGCATTATCAAACTCATTCCCTATAAGGACATCTACAGGGATATCCTCGCACACATCTACTTGATTGCTTCCTTTTCCACCTTCCCAGTCAAGGTGAACCCTGACCAAAGGCATTTGGAGTGGGGTCTCTCCTAAAACTCTGACTGGAGTGGACTGCCCAAGCAAGTACTGTTCCTCTTCAATCACCTCAGGCTTCACAATGGTTATGTCAGAGGCTGTGTCTCTCTTAGCATTGGCCTGCTTTCCATCCACTAAGATAGGATATAACCTCTTGTGATAGTTTGGTGCACCTGCTGTCTCCAGACAACTTACCACTGGCATACTGTTATTCCCACTTGCTGGCTCCCCCACCTTTTGTTGCCCACCTTGCCTTCATGGACATCTGTATGACGCATGACCCCACTGGTTACATTTAAAACATTTAACCCTTGATCCTGGCTGTGTACCTGAACTAGTGGCTTCCTCTGTTACTGGTGGACTCTATTGGGGTGGTTTAGGCTGCCACCATGGATTCTCTTATATCCATGTGCAGCACTGGCTTTCCCTTTCCTGTGCAGTGATGCCCTGCTTGCTAAGTAGAGATCCCCCTTTTTCCTCAGCTCATTTGCAGAGTTACGCTCTCAGTCTGACAACCAGATTCTCATGTCCTCAGGCAAAGTGCTAAGGGCTTGTTCCCTCACCAAAAGGTCTGCCAGCCCTCCAAAACTAGTGACCTGACACATACTCATCCACCTATGGAAATAAGTGATTAAGTCATCAATACAATCACAGACACTTTCATCTGCCTTGCATCTATGCTCACAAAACTTTTTTTATGTAAGCTTTAGGTGTTAACTTAAACATTCAAGTAAACATTTGTTTTTCATAGTTTAAACAATCAATATCAGACAATTTGAAACAACAGTTACAGCTTTACCATGGATTAAGGGGGTCAAGAACTGTACCCAGAGCCCTTGATCAACATTATACTATTCACATACTCTTTCAAATGTATGAATACAACTATCAGTTATCACACTCCGTAAATTGTGGAAGAAATTGACTGACCTTTATTCTTCTGGGGTTTGGTTATTCTCTTCCCCATTACCTCAGTGACCCTGGTGAAGAGTCAGCATCTCTCTCATTTTGATGCTGCCTCTCATTTTCTTTGGCCTCCAAATACGGCCTTCTCTCATTTTCTTCAGTCTCCAAATGCCACATTCTCTGCTGATTCTAATTCCAAACATTTGGCTTCCAGTTCAAGTCTCTTTAACTGCAGACGGGTTTTTAAGTCTTCTGAGGAAAAGGTGAACTATCCTGTTTCTGACGGCTGTAAATTCCCATCACCAAACTGGTTACCATCTTGACTGCTGATCTGAGCTGTGATTAAGGATGAAATCATTTCCTTTTTAGGCAGGGTGTCATACATCAGTTCTTTGGCTTCACACACCTTGGCCAACTGGTTCTTTGTCAGCTTGCTATAATTCTCTGCTGACATCTTTGCCTGCTTTCCCTGACTAAACTAAACTAACAAAAAAAAAAAAACAAAAGAAAATAAATAAATAAAACTGTGGTGAAATGAAACTCTGAATGCTTATCTTGTGGCTGCTGAGAGGACACACCTTTAGTGATAACTGCCTACAGGCTACAGAAGTTCAATTAATATCTACACCACTGCTCATCAATAAGTGACACCCCCACTCTGGGCCAGTAATCAAGGAGCCTGAATCCTAACCACTAACACTTGAGAAACATGTTCACTTGGAATACAAATGAACACACTCAGTATTTCCAGATGCAGACCTCTCACATACATCTGGTCGTCTGACTTCTGGTTCCCATGCAGCCCCTCATTGCTAGAAACTGCCAGGATTTATCACTTACATGTCAATAATACACACACAATGCATTGCTCAGATCTGGTGCAGCTTTTGGAAGTTATAATACAATTACAAACTTCTACTCCTCCTATAGACACTAACAAACCATGCTTCTTACAGACATTGCATCTCTGGCTTCATTCAAAACTGTGAGATAACATTTTTATGGCTTAGACCTAATTATTTAATTTCTTACTATTTTCCAAATTTAGCTGGAGCTGAGCTTAACATCTTTTCTTCCAGTATCCTCTGTTAACATGCAACCACACACACACACACACACACACATATATATATATATATATATATATATATATATATATATATATATATATCTAATACAGTTAGGACCCACTGTGGGTACATTATTGTTAACACAAGCAACTTTACAAATCAATTTTCAATACAAACGTACAAATCAGTTTGATATTCAAATAACACATAATTCTTTACTAAATTCCAGCTAGCTGTGCTGGCATATGTTACATATACACAGCCCTACTTCTCCTGGCATAGCTGGTAATACCTCACATTGCCACACTATGTTCTTTTGATATTACTGATATTTCTTCATTCATGAAAAAAGTTAAAGTGGCAATAGCGAACAGACTGGAACTGGAAACCTGAAACACAAATTCTGCAACTCCAGTAAAAAACCACGATGTTGTTTATTAAAGATAAGCGCTTTCGGTAGAGAGCAATCTCCCCACCTTCATCAGATCACAATTTTATTATGGAACACCACACGTTCTTGTATATCCATCCCATTCAATTAAAAGATCAATTAACAAAGTTGTTGATACAATAATAAGTTGATAAGTTAATAAATTGTTAATTGTAAATAATAAACTAAAGAAAACAAATACACTAAGGACAGGTCTAAGAATGGCCACAATGTATCTAAGGATGATATTGCATTCATTCAAATGCTTAATGATTGCAACATCAGAGTAATAAATGGCACGGGGGGGGAGGGGGGCTATTCTTGGACCAATATGTATATAAGAATAAAAAATCAACAATTTCAAACTCAGCCGCATATGTGGAAGCGAGCATTAATGAGGTTAATACAGCATACAAAAAGATCAGAGGAGTATTAGATGATTTGTTTTTAGAGGGTACAATTGACAGCAATACCTTACAATATATTACAATGTTAGCACCCAGGATCCCTGCATTGTTTGGCACACCCAAGATTCATAAAGACTTGGTTTAGACCAATTGGAGAGGTTCAATCACTTATGCTTGTGCCAAGTTAGTGGACAGCATTTTGAAACCTCTTCTGGGATCAGAACCACAAATTTGCAGGGATTCCTGATTGGAAAAATCCCGCTTAATCCTGCTCACATTTTCTTGTGGTTGACATTAAAGATTTATATACCGTCATTCCACATCAGGTAGGTGGAATGGACTGGATGCATTTGGTGGAAACACTCTTGGATTTGATTCTCACACTATCTTCAAACAACAGGGATTATTGCAACAGTGTGTTGGCACAATGGAAGACAATGTGGTACACTAGGAACCAAGATGACATGTTTTTGATCCCATCCTTAATAAAGTGATTTCCTCCAACACATATTTACACTTTACTAGTTCCCACCCCATACACCAAAAGAAGCAGCCAGGATGGTTTCAAGAAGTAATCATTCTGGCCATTTCAAACCAATATTAAGGGAGGCACAACAGTCACTGTGATTGAGAATGACAATGGAAATGTCTTGGGGAACATTTCGTCGTTTTGTTCACTTTTAGTATTGACTGCAAGGCCATCAAAATATTTTCAATAAAATTGGAAAGTTTGGCATAACTTAAAAGATTTGTTGTGAATCATAAATCAAACAAATCAATCAAGGGAATGAATAAATGTGGTTGTAATTAATGGCAGCTTTAATTGTAACCATGTAGACAAACCGATAGGGCTTTCAAGAAAAGAATTTATGAACATGTTCATGCCATTAGTACTTTCACACCCTGACCATTTTGTTTTCAGTTATTCAGCAAAGCCATCCCTTAGAGGAGGGCCTTGGCAATGCAACTAGAGGAGCAGGAGGTATTTTATGCATTTTGAGGTAGTTTGATTTTTTGATTTTGTTGTGTGAGTTTTCTTGTTTTATTTTAAATAATTTTTTTTCTTTTCCCCAAATAGTTGTTTACATTAAAGAGTGCTGTTTCAATGTATCATCACTGTTGTTATCTATATATATATATATATATATATATATATATATATATATATATATATACATTTTTTAATGTATATATTTTTAAAAAAAAATTTTAAATTGTTCATTGAATAGGAATGGTTTAGATAACATAGTTGATTAGTTTATTATTTACAATTAACAATTTATTAACTTATCAACTTATTATTGTATCAACAACTTTGTTAATTGATCTTTTAATTGAATGGGATGGATATATAAGAACGTGTGGTGTTCCATAATAAAATTGTGATCTGATGAAGGTTTTAATAAACAACATCATGTTTTTTTACTGGAGTTGCAGAATTTGTGTTTTAGGTTTCCACTTCCAGTCTGTTCGCTATTGCCACTTTAACTTATTTCTTCATTCATGTTTCTTATTCAAATGTCAGTAATATGTCTGCTGCTGTTACTGATATTTCTTCATTGATTTTTTTTTAAACAAAGTGTTAATAGTATGTTCTTTTGCTGCTGTGGATATTTCTTCAGTGATGCTTCTTAACAAAAATCTTATCATTACTGTCTCAATGCACATTGGCTTGTTTTTACCAGGCTGAGGAGTGGTGATTCACAACTGTGACAATGCAGAAAATCCCCGAGGCTCCAATAGCAGAATAAGTTTTTTCTTACATTTAGTTCACTGAATTGCACTTCTTAATGCTTATAGCTGTGCTATACAGCTAATCTACTACATTTTGCATTGTTATAAAGCTTTTTTTTACTGTAGCACTGCATTTTTGTACTGTTTTGCACTGTTTTAACTGTA
This sequence comes from Protopterus annectens, assembly GCF_019279795.1. NCBI lineage: Eukaryota > Metazoa > Chordata > Ceratodontiformes > Protopteridae > Protopterus > Protopterus annectens. The sequence goes on from NC_056731.1 coordinate 549,137,611, forward strand.
ATTTCATTGCTAGATAGTGTTCCATTACTGTAACTGCATTTTTATTGAATTACTTAACTGTAAACTGCTTTTTCATATTGAGAGTTGTATTTTTGGCATAATATTAGTCTAGTACCTCATGCTTACTTCTGTGCAGCTTTGGACATGTCGGGACTGATTGACACTCAAAATGGGTGTGGAAACCCCAGATGACTGGCAGGCATGCTAATTTGCATGTCACTTCAATGTATTTGACATTTTGTATTGTAATTGTGGAGCTTTCCACTCCAGGCCTCCACTGAAAATGGTATCTGCCAAGTTAGACTTTCCCAGTAAGCAAATGTCAAATAAATAAATAAAATAAATATTTTTTATACTGTACTTTCTGCCCAGTGTTCCCGGATCATGGCTGAAAAGGGTCTGTCAAACACTACACTTAATCTGGTTACCAAAATGTGATAAATGCACAAATATGTCTGTAATGAGATGTAACTCATATAAGTAATGTGTAGTAGTACTGCAAGAAGTAGAAAAACTGTATATTGCCAGAGTAAAGGCAAGTAAAATGTGTTGTAAAATGCCAAAGGAACAACTAAGGGACACCCTTCATCCCTGAGGTAATCTTAGCTGTTGTGATTGACCACATAGGGGTGCATGGCAGATGATTGATAGTCTTGATTAGTGTACAAAATTAACAACTTACTGTGTAGTATTAATGAATGTGATAAAAATAGACCCATTTTTGTAACAGAAGCCATTGATTCTGTAAAGCAGTGTAAATTTAGGTAGCCATTCCACAGTTAAAATTAAATATTATGTATGAATATGTATGCTTGCACACAGTACTTGAAAGTGATGTAGTTATGCATATGTGTGCATCCATCTATTCACCAACAACCCCTTTTTTCCATTTTTGCACATGGGTTTGGGGTATCACTTCAACAGTGACAGTCATCTAGAGCTAAGGTTCACATCACTGGGTGACTAGCCCTACTACAGGTGCTTCACACCACACATGCTTACACCTATGGCCAATTTAGAGTACCTTAGTCTGAAATTGTGTTGAAGTCTGTCCATAAATAAACAGATGATTTTTTTTTAAACTTCTTTAACTTCGAACTTTTTGTAAATAACAAGTATGGCCATCAATATTCATTACATTACATTACTTTCGGCACAGAAATGAATATTCATGTAGTTGCTCCATTGATGGGCTGGAGGCGTGGTTGGGGCGGGATTTGCTACTGCACATCCTGTGAAGTACTAGTCTAATATGTTTGTGAGTGCTCTATGTGTGCTTTTCTGTGCATTTTTTGTGAGGTTTCTGTGTTCTAGTCAGGGACCATAGTCTACAAAGAGGCCTGCTCTTATCCAGGCCTGGTTGTTTTGCTTGTCGAGTTTCCTGTGTTTCTGGTAGCCGTGTTCTGCTGATAGTGTCTTGTCTTCACTGTTAGTGAGAGTAACAGGGTTGCCTGACCTTCTCTAGCATGAGTGATTGGTTGAAAGAGCAGGGGCTGGCAGGATTGGGTAGTAATTCAAGCTTCTAGATTCTTCCATCTTTTCTGGTATTTATACCCTGTGTTTGCAGGGTATTGCATTTGTTTGCTCATTGCACACTGCCTCTGAGCTGTTTTAACCAATTATGAGGTATCGCAGTTGCATTTTTTCCCTTACCAGCACTCACGTGTAACTGATGCCCTCCCTTGCAACTACTGTAATTTTATCCAGCCCTACTCACACCTATAGGTAGTCTATTCTCATAGTACCCACTCCACCATCCTTTACCTCTCTTCCACAGATTCTGACAACCATGGACGGACAATTTCCTTTGGTTTCTCTTGATAGTTTTGTTGATATGGGCATCCTGACACAGTGTAGCAGCTGCCTCATGTACACAGACAACCCTCTTCTTCTACCACTTAGGAACACAATATGTGAGAGATGCAATTATATTAAGAACCTAGAATCTTTGCTGTCTCAATCACAAGCCAGTAAATCTGGCACTGAGAGGGTTGCCTGCACAAATACCACAAGCACCACACCTCTAACACCACCCACACCTGTAGAGTACATTCCTACATATGTGGAGGTTCTCAAGAAAAACATACCTAAACAAAAGCGAGCTCCAAGGCAAAGGCACATACACACATCACAACCCACCACACCAAGCACCACACATAGTACATATGCCTGTGTCACACAGCCTCTAAGGCCTAGCCACAAACCCAACATACTAATCATGGGAGACTTTATCATGAGGCATACAGATGTGTCCATCACCAGGCTAGGGGAAAGTCACATTAAGTTGTTTGTCAGGTGCTAGAATCCACCATATCACTCATGCACTCAAGTCTCTCAACAACAGGTACTGTAATGACTCTGTCATAGTCCATGTTGGTGTGAATGACTTGAGATGTACCTCTCTGGACTATATGAAGAGAGCTATGATTGAGCTTGCTGAATATGTGTCCCAGGCAGGTATGTCCCTAGCCTTAAGCAACATCCTACTGTCACCGAGAATGATGCCTCAGTACAAACAGAAAATGATTGCCTTTAACAATTGGCCTAGTTTCTGCTGTCATTCCAAGGGAATCAAGTACCTGACAGCCTGGGAAGACATGATTGACAGACCATGATGCTTTGCCAGAAATGGCTTTCATCTGTCTCCCCTGGGCTTCAGGCTTCTGGCAAAGTCCCTTGCCTCCCCACATAGGGCTTTTTTTAGGCAAAGTTATGAGGACAAAATTACCAATGTGAAAAATTCTTCTAAATAAAATGTAAAGGTCATGCTGCTAAATGCTAGGAGTCTTAACATGAAATTGCACTCATTGCAAGCATTCCTCACCCTGAAAGATGCTGATATTTGTGCAGTCACTGAAACCTGGTTTAAAGCTGCAGAGAACACCCCTGCCTTACCAGTTACTTGTCCTACCATACTTTCAGACCCCAAGCAGAGGGCTACAAAGCCAAAGGAGGTGGAGTTTTAATATTTGTCAAAGACATACACATCTCCAGGCTGGTCAAGCAGTATGACTCACAGGGACACTCCAGGTGCAGTTAACTATTGACAAAACACCTATTCAAATAACAGCTAGCTACAGACCCCCAACCATGACTTAGGAGGCCCACTCCACCTATCTGGCCTTACATGAATCCATCAAGATTCAACCCTCTACCCTGCTTCTGGGTGACTTTAACTACTCAACCACAGAGTGGAAGACCTATTGTAGCTCAAACATGAATGCCCAGAGATTCCTCTACTTTGTCAGTGCCAATGCATTGGATCAGCTGGTCGACACCCCCACAAGAGGTGAAAATATGAAAATATCCTGGACCTGATACTAACCAACATGAGTAGCCACTGCAGCACCCCTACAGTGTCATCCTCCTTGGTAAGATCCGACCATAAAGTAATCCCTTTTGAAGTCAACATCTCCTTTGACCCCCCCCCCCTTGCCAGGGTCGAACAAAAAACTTTTCCAAAGCTGACTACGACCTCATGATAGCACATATAAGCAGCTTCACAGCTAAGCCACCATCCCTTCACTAAATCAAGTACTATTTTCCAAGCCTACACTAAAAAAACTATATGAGCACCTATATAGCTGCATGGACTCAGCAATATCTGACAGGGCCAAATCATATTCCTCAAGGAAGAGTAAACCTCTCTGGTGGACAGCAGCAATAAACAGACTCTAATCAAAGGGAAAAAAATGCTGTCCAGGACTAAAAAGGAGAAGGTGCCAAGTTGGAAACAATCTCTCCTTTGTCTGAACAAGCAAATAATGGCACTGTGAAATCCTCTAAGGCTAACTTCGAGTCCAAATTGGCCACATCCACTAAGGACAACCACAAGGCCTTCTTTGCATACATCTGCAATCTCAAAGGTAACTCCCAAATCTGCTCTGAATTGGTGTTCAAGAATACTGCATACACAAATGCTATAGATACAGCCAACCTACTAGCAGTCAAGTTCCCCAGCACCTGCCTCCTCCCCTCATCACCAGGGAGCAGGTTATTAATGCCCTCTCAAAGGCAAAAAATACAGCCTCCATGGGACCTGAAAACATCCTTGACTGTGTCCTACATGAACTCAGGGAAGAGCTCCCAGCACCACTAGGCACCCTATTCAACCAAAGACTGTGGACCAGCTTCATCCCAGCAGAATGGAGGACAGCCACTGTCATCCCTCTGCACAAAGGTGGAGTGTCCACTGACTCAGGCAGTTACAGGCCGATCAGCCTAACTAGCCTGATCTGCAAGGCCATGGAACACAATATCATGGACCTTATAAACAAGGACACTGGCAACCTTCAAATGCTTGATCCCACACAGTTTGGTTTTGTCAAAGGGAGATCATGTCTGTTAAACTTGGTCGCCTTCTTTGAAACAGTCACCAAAGCCATGGATGAAGGCAAGACAGTGCTCACCACCTACCTTGACCTAGCCAAAGCCTTCAACACTATTCCCCACTTGGGTATAATAGGTAAACTCTCCCAGCTAGGCATCAACCCATATGTTACCATATGGGTAGCTAACTGGCTCACTGTGACAGAACCCACTCAGTTAAAATAGGGGAAGCCACCTCTAGTAGTAGACCCATAACAAGCAGCGTACCCCAAGGATTGGTCTTTGGGCCTCTACTGTTTGGGATATACTTTTCTGAGGTGCAATCCAAAACCAGTGGTTTGTGGCTGACCAAGTTTGCAGATGACTGCAAGCTGGGCATTGTCATAAATTCCCCTAGTGATGTGAACATCCTCCAAGAGGGCCTTAACCAAACTAATGACTGGTGCCAGAAGCATGGCCTCAAATGAAATGCCAAGAAATGCATCATTATCTCCTTTGGGGAAAATGGTATCCTCACTAATTATCACATTAATAACAATGTACCAAGCATGCAATCAGTCGGGAGGGACTGGAGCACTCATGTTTATAGCAACCTGACATTTGACCACCATGTTGCCTCTGATGCATGGAAGGCTTTCTACATGGCCCACCTCATAAGTAAGGGTATTTCATCCAGGAACAAGGAGGTTATAACATCCCTGTACTCTTCCCTTATCAGACCCATGACTGAGTGCGATGCCCCCTTTGGCATATACCTTTCCAGGCACATGCAGCAGTTGGAGAGACCACAGAGGTTCCTGACCAGGAAAATCTAGGGTCTCAAACACCTATCCTATACAGAGAGGCTAAAAGCCCTGTCCCTCTACTCAGTCTCATACAGACTGCTCAGAGGTGACCTGTGTCTGGCATACAAAGCTGTTTCAGACTTAGCCTTGATGGAGTTGCTGCATATCCATAAGTCAAACTTCACTCACGCAACCCACATGCAAGGTCTCAACCTGGTCTGTGACATTAATAGAACTTGTTGGCAGGATAGATTTGTGTCCCACTGACTCCCCCATCTGTGGAATACACTTCCTCTCCATGTCAAGCAGAGTACCTCACTAGCCCTCTTTAAGAGGAACCTGGATGACTGGATGTGAAACAGAAAATATATCTCTGGGATCCCACCTGTGTCCTTGCTGGATAGGGAAAATAGATGCTGACTTTGTGGGAACATGGGTGAAATTCTTGGCTAGGCTTATAAGGGCCTCCGGGCCAATAGCCTAGTATCATCCTATGAACCTATGAACCTATACAAAGGATCCCTACAGTTTGTGGCCCGTCTATGGATCCTGACATTTGCCACTGCTTTCTGTATGTTGTTCAGTTTTTAGTTTGTGTAGTATTTTCATGTGAAATGTGTGCAGACTCCTGTGACATGATGCTGTTATCTTTGGATCTCCATTCAACATAGAAGTAGTGGGAGGGGTTCTAACGCCCACACAGACTCTAATGATATTACAATTTATTTTTATTTAAAAAAATTATGTATGAAGGCATTGCTGTTACTTTTTGTATGTCACATTAGTATTTGTCAAAGACAGTATTTTACAGACTTTTGCATTGCCCAGGAATGCATACTGTTTATGTTAACACATGCTGTCAACAGAATGATATGCATAAATGGGTTCACATAGGAATATGATCACGTGCATATCACTGTCTGTCAGACAGCCAGCTGTCCTGGGGGGACAATTTCTCCCCACAGCAAAATGACATCATAATAGATGTTCACTTACAACATGGACAGAGGCTACTTTACCATTCTGGCAATACATTTTGGAGAAATTAAATCTGGACTGACCTCGCCAACATGATAAATGCGGTTTGAAGTCACAACAGATCCCATGATGGCTGTGGTTGATGCTGCTTAGATGTAATCCTTCATGCAGCCAACAGATTAAGGCACTATAATGGATCAAGGGATGCCACCAGTGTGGACCACCATTGACCCCCTGATGACATCACAATATTTCTGGCCTCAATGCATACAGCAAGAGGGGAGAAATGCATAGCCAGGTTGGATAGAAGTTGGAACTCCAGGCCAAACAACTATGTCTTTCTTTCCACGGCATGGCTGAGTATAGAAAAAAAAATCATTGCATATTGCTGCAGCATGCATATTCATGTATTGTCATTTTTGATTTACAGCAGCAGATTTGAAGTTTGCACAGAGATCCACACAGGGTGGTGATAAATGTAAGTTTAATGACATACAGTCTGACAACTGCGGTACAGACAGAACAGTCCAACCAACATGTGTAATGCTGTTTGCATTAATATTCAAAGGTCCATCTACTTTGGAACAATACCAGGGAATGGTAGCTGAGTGAGTGTCTCTATACTGTATTACTGTAACCACTACCTGTTTTTGTTTCAGTCTCATTTCATGACTTATTTCTCATTTCAGTTGTTTACTGTTATATTATTTCCCTAATATTGTACACTATGTTTTATGCATGTTATTGCTGTTAATCTTGTTGTCGTCATCCACTAATACCGTGTCCTTCTTTGAAATCCTTGGCCAGACCACATTAACCTCATCAACTGCACAAACAAGTGGCATGTCTATGTAAACCCTTCTGTATGTTTTGACTGTGTTGAAATGGTTAATGGTGCAGTGATGTGATCAATAATACTGATTTTTCCCATGCAACAGTTGAAGTTCATCCATCTTTAGCAGCACCATCTTTCCATGAGGAGTTGTCAAGTGTATATTTTGTTTGTGTTCTACACATATGTCATGCATGTTGGCTATGTAACCTAACTGTATACTCCATCTTATTTAGACCACATGAAATATACAGTAGAGAGGACCTCATGTAAAGTCATTATTATTTGTAACATTGCAGTGAGATATATATGCAATATATATTTGATATCATCCAGCATGTGATATAAGCACATTGTCCTGATCTGTGTCATCTGTTTCTTCTTTTAGCACATCAACTATCTGTATCATTCATTTGCCCATCCAGTGACCATGGTGTGGGATCTGAGGTGTCTCAGCTTAGTAGCATGGCCCCTGGCACACAGGACATTGATATGTTGATAGGGTCTGTCCAAGAGGATGACAGTGATATTAATGCAGCTGTAGCCTTGATGTGTTGGGAAACTTGTCTGGCCATTCTGAGAATGTTGGGACATTGGATGTTGAACAGGATGAGGTCATTGAACCCCAGACCCAAGCTGAGTCTGCTGATGATGTTGCCAGTTCTCCACAATACACTGAATAGGGTATCACAGTAGATGTAGGTGTGCAGATGGTGTGCATGTTCAGTTGTCAGAGGGTGTCCTCCTATTGCTGCAGAAAAATTAATGTTTCCAGAATTTCATGGCTCAGACATCTGTGTACTTGCACATGCCACAGATCATGTTGTACACCAGCTATGTGTCATGCATGAAGGACAGGAGTGGGACATGGTGAGGTAATGGTCACATTGGTTGCTCAAAATGATAGTGTGCTAGCTGTGGCATGGTTAGTAGAAACCCTGGCCTACAGCAGTGATGTAGTACAAGCAGGGTTCTGTGGGCCTTGACTGTGCTTAGCCAACTGCAACATGGGAGTGGCAGGCTACCTCTCAGAAAAACCTCCATTGCCCATCAAGCATCAGTGTCTATGGTCCAATATGGACACAGTTCCACCACTGGCCCATCTGCTGGTGTCCTGCCAGTCAAAAGAAGGGTTTCAACTCACAGTCTTGCTCCTTCACCTCAACATGGGGACATCACCCCATGAATCTCCTCTGTGGAGCACCCTGGGCCTAGTGTTTTCTGTATGTGATAGGGGCAAAGCAGACCATGGTGTGAGACATCAGTGCAGTTGCCCTAGACTGCATTAGAGTGAGTCCAGCAGTTTCATAGACATAGCCGATTCCTTGTATTATATTACTAGTTGAGTGTGATATATTTTATGTGGCTATTAAAAGTTTTACAATATGTCATGTGCTGTTTCTCTTTTTTCATGTTATTGTATTGTAGAGATAAGAATGTGTTGCACTGATGTGTGTCCCTTTTTGTTTTCCATACACTGACACAACAATCTTAGTGTGTATGCATACCTATGTCAGTTTTGCCATGAGTTGATAATTCTTGTTGTGACAGATTTTCTTATGTCCATAATGTTAATAATTATACTGTTATGCCTAATGCTCAGTGTGTACATCTACTGGGTAGCTGCCATTAGATGTAATCTGTGCTGTTGTGGTGGGGCAACACCTGAACATCAGTGATTAATCTGTGTATTTATGTATGCGTGGCTTGTTAAGACTCAAAGTTGTGGGTCAGATGCTGCTGTGTAATCTGGGCCTGCACTTATGGTCGCACCCTGCATTGCCTACACCTGTGTCTTCTGCCCCCTATGTCATCCTGTTCCATTTCTGATAACTATAGGATGTCCTTTTCAGATATCTGGGGTTCTTGGGGTACTTCACCCACACCTGAAGCTGAAAGATTGACGTGCACTAATCAGCATGGTGTGCAACATGGTCTGTCATCTGTGCTGCCTTCTCAGGCCAATATTTCAGTATGTGTATAAGTAGGCCCTAAACTGGATTCAAAGTCAAATTTCAACAAAGTAAAACTTCCTTAAATATTTTAATTTTTCCATGTATTTTCCTAATATGGCAGTTCAGATCACCTACTGTTATTGTATTAAGTCAAACAGAAACTTATGTTTTTAACATAAGAAACAAGGTTTCATGGACTTTTAAATTAGTAACAGCGTATCTAGTAGTAAAACAAAGAAAGAGCATAAGGGCTACTAAATTCACATATAAGAAGTCTACCAAGAACAGGAATAATAGAATTCAACAATATGGAGCTGTTTTTTTAAAAGAATAGCAATACCACTGTATAAATCCTGACCATGCAATATTATGGCCCCACAATACATGCGGCCTGTGGTTGTTACTTAATAACCAATAAACAGATATTCAATAGACAACAAATGACAGTATTAACAGTTGTGCAACTTCCCAGAACAACTAAGTTCCACTTTCCATTAATAATACAGTTAACATTATGAAAGCAGACAGTTGTTATCCCTTTCCTTTTTTTTTGCATAGTGTGTGGTTTGCGTCTTCAAATTTATTTTCTACTCTGTTGCCAGTCATAGTAGAATCATCTTTAACATCACTAACCTTTATTTCTAAAGAAGCAGTACCCACCTGACCACTTATTTCACCACTCATCTGTAACATTTTTATTATGAGTAAATTGCTCACCTGCATCACTGCCCTCACTTAGGGTGCCCTGCAGATCTACTTTTACAGCTGAGGTAGGTATACTACTAAGTGGAACCGTAAAGGTTCTAGATAAAGCACTGTGTTCTTATAAAAAATGTATTTGAAGGCAGTCAAACCGAAAGTGCTCAGTACTCTTACATTTAATACAAGATGTTTCATAATTGTATATGCTATGACCAAATTCTCCACATTCAGCACATTTCTTCTTGGGACATACTTATAGTATATGTTCTCTTTATCCTTTGCAAAGGAAGACCTCTCTTCCTTTTGCAACACAACAATCACATTTTTAACTCCAAGATGCAGCTTTACAAGTATTAGGTTCATTTTCTTCCAACAATTTAAACAGTTTGTCACCTGATAAACCTTTCTCATCAGATTTAGTAATCTGAGCGATGTCTTGATTATTGAAATTTGTTCAGTAGACTCCATTCTTTTTTGTGCTGTTATGCAACTACCCTGTGGCATGTCACTCACAGGAAGTACTAAAAAACAGTAGTTTTTTATTGATATATACAGTACATATTATTTACATATTTACATTACTTACATCTATTTACAAATCTGCATACATTATAAACTTCAATTTAAGCATTCCCCCCACTCTTTTATGCACAACCAAAACATTATTTTCTCCAGAATCTTTGTCAATGTCCATTTCCATTGTATTTGATTTCATTTAATCTCAGTTTCCACACAGTCTATGAAATATAAAACGTTACTCTGCCCATTTTCTTAACTTCTTCCTGCTTTCGTGCACCATAATAACCAAATTCTATTATGTCCTTATTTATTTGCTCAAGTTTTTAACAAAATTTTACCCTATTATGTTTACGTATTTCTTTCACAACCAAGACCTCTCCAAGGACGGCAGGTGCACAGGCTCAAATACCAAAACTCACAACAACAAAAAGCCACCACCCAACTGAAGCATACATATTTTATGTGTATAAACACAAAAAACAGACCAGTTTCAGCCCAATGGCCTTTTACAATGTAAAACACAATCAGTATAAGCACCACATTATATAGCAAACATAATGGAATAATTGAACATGAATTAAACAATTATTATAAATGTTTATTAAGACCAGGTGGAAATAATCCACCTAGTTTCACAATCGAGAATGTTTCCTTTATATTTATCAATTTATGCCAACCTGTTTTAAAGGATCTATGTCCCACAATTCTGTCAATAACAATAAATTTGAAAGTTGCTGTATTATGAATAATAGTATGTTTATATAAAGCATTACTGAATATGTATTTCTAATGTTGCTGAGATATTCTAAAATGCGAAGTTTTAGGGGGTCTGGAGGTTTGGCCAACATAAAAAGCTGAACATGAATAAGCTACAAGATAAATACCCCAATCACTATTACAATTACCAAACACATTAATAGAGAAAACCTTAGAGGTATTTTTGCTTGAAAATTCTTTGGTCTGACAAATATATTTGCAGAAGGAACAATGGCCACAAGGGTGGCACCCCACCACTTGTGTGCCATCCATTGTAGCCATTCCATAAGTACAAGATGTTTATAATGACTAAAATAACTCCCCAAAGTTTTTCCCGTATGGAAAGAGAATGAACATCTATTCCCTAATAAATCACACAATCTATCATCAGTCAAAAGAATATCCCAGTGCCATTGCGCTATGTCTAAAAATTCATGAGTGTTCCTACCATAGGTAGTAATAAACCTGATTTTATTATCCATCTGTGGTCGATGATGCTTATATTTAAGAAGGTCATTTCTGGAAAGTAGTTGAACCTCCTACTGGTCTGCCTAACCTTAGACAAAGAATATCCATGTTCCCTAAAGTGGTTTACTAAATCTTTATCAAAATGTATATAATCTTCAGTGTTCGAGCAGATTTTATGTATTTGTATAAATTGTGACTTTGGGATATTGGCCATAATACGTTTTGGATGACAACTGGAGGCATGTAGTAACGTATTTGAATGATGGGGTTTTCTATACAGTGAGCTAGACAAGGTACCATCAAGTTGTTTATAGTTTGTTTGTGTCTTTCGGCTTTTCCCGGTTAGGGGTCGCCACAGCGGAACTCCGGTCCACTAATGATTGGCAGTTGATTTTTCCGTACTGGCTTGCCAGGCCTGACGCACAACCTTCAACAAAGGTATGCCCATTCACGCATGTATCCATGCAGAAGACGCACTAGCTGAGAATCGAACTGGACTGCATCTTACTGTGAGGCGACAATGCTACCGCAGCACCACCGCCGCGGGTAAATTGTTTAGATATAGTCACATCCAAGAAAGAAATGGAGGAAGCATCATAATTAATGGTAAACCTAATACCCCATTTATTTTCATTCAAATACTGGACAAATTCGTGTAAATATACAGCATCCAACTTCCACACCATCCAGCAGTCATCCAAAAACATATACCAAATATCTATTTCCCCAAGAAAAATATTATGATTATTATCATATATAATAATCTGAACAAAAACACAAGAAAAAGTGGAGTCACTGAATCCTTGGCATGAACCTTTAATACCACAGGTTAAGCACTTTCAGCCAAAAACTTTGGCCTTCTTCAGAACAAAAAACTCAATGAATACAACCCTCTTATATAAAATGGTTAGAAATCTTAACCAATCACATCTAATTTCCAATTAACAAATTACAAAAAACATTTACCTAAAACCATTCACTTAAAAAATTCACATAAACAATTCAAGTAAAAAAGGTGGGGGCAACCACGTAACATGTTACTTAAATAAAATGTTAATATAAAACATTTAAAATGTACATTATATTTGTATTTGTTGCAATATGCCTTTCTTTTTAGGACTGCTTTGTAATTAACTCCATTGTTCAAACCTGGTGCCCTACATGCATCCAACAAAATCTGCCATTTAAATTCCCTATAATCAAGTCCCCCATCTCATATATAATAATCTTCTCGAGATAACCCATGAAAAGGTCAGCATATATGAGTGCAAAGTATGTACCCATAGCTGTACCTTTCAACTGCAAGTAACATTTGGTGTTAAAGTAAAAATACATTTTTAGACAAGACATGCTCCGCCAAACATACAAGAAATGTACTGAAACCCACCCAGTGTGGGATACTAGTATAAAGGGACATGACATCGAATGTACACAACAGCCAGCCAGGTTCCAATTGGGTATCATAAACAATATTCAAAAATTTCGTTGTGTCCTGTATCCTGGCTCTAGCTCCAGATAATAAAGGCTCAAGGTACATAGTAAGGTAGGCAGACAAAGGTTCAGGGAGATAACCTTTTCCAAAAACTATGGATCTTCCTGGGGTTTTTTTGATATCTTTGTGAATTTCTGGAAGGCGATAGAAATATTGTGATGATGGATCCTTAACCTTCAAATGAAATATTGTATGTTTATCTATAATACCTTCACTAACTGCAGATTCCAAAAAAAAGCATCTATTTCTTTTTTAAATTCCACTGTAGGATCGTAGGGCATGCAAGTATAAACTCTCACATCTTGCAACTGACTGTTAGCTTCTTCAACATATAAAGATTTAGCCATTACAACCGTTGCTCCACCTTTATCTGCTTGAATAATAACAATATTCTTATTGTTCTTTAACCTTGTCAAGGCATCCACTTCCCCTATAGATACATTTGAAGGAGAAATGTGTTTTTGATGATTCAAACCAAAATGTAATTCTTTTAATATACATTTTTGAAATACCACCTCATTTTTATTTATAGGTGGAACAAAGGTTGACTTGTTAAACTTGAAGCTATTACTTTCATTATATTCATTAACACATTCAATACCCTGAAAATGAAATTTAAGGTTAAGCAATCTACAAAATGCATGCAAATATTCAACAAAGATATTTTCGGAAACAAAAAACCCTGGAATGAAATTTAGACCTTTATTTAGTAACACATAATCAGATTCGGACAGAACAGCTGAGGAGATACTGATAACATTATTAGTGGGACTTCCCTGGGTTTCAGAAAATTCAACATTGCTTTCAAGAGCTATGCTTGCTTTTGGACTTATTTTTCTTGCCCCCCTCCACTTTTGATATAGATAAAGAGACTGAATCAAAATTATGTGATGAACTATTTCGTTCCACATTATAGGACTGCTTACCCCCCCCCCCCAAAAAAAACATTAAACACTTCCAAACACATACACACATACCCTAACCCTAATTATACCCCCCAAAAAAACAGTAAACAACTAAATATACATATGCACGTAACCCAACCATACATCTAACGAAAAAAAAAAACAGTAAGCATTTTAAAACATATGCACTTACCTTAACCCGCATCCTAACCCTAAGGTCAGTAACTCTCGCACATTTACCTATACAGTTCCAAACACATACACACTTACTTTAACCCTAATTCTACCCCCCAAAACAAAAGTAAACAGCTGAAAACACATACACACGTAACTCAACCATACATCTAACTTAAAATAAAAAACAGTAAACACTTTCATACATATGCACTTACCTTAACCCGCACCCTAACCTTAAGGTCAGTAACTGTTGCACAATCACACTCGGGAACTATACCAGACAAGGGACCACACTACACTTCAGAACATGGCAAAGCAATGAAGTGGTCAAGCAACTTCTTTCTCAGGGAAAGAATTCACTGAACAGCCGCTTTGCTGTTTTGCCTGTTCGCCCTACATGTGTCGATGAAAATGCATTTGACAAAATGCGTTTTCGTCATTCTAATAGAAACCCAACTCATCAGGTTAAGAAATCTGGACAAAGTCATAAGGGACAATCGTCCCTACCAAGCCAAAAGTTGATAGAATAACAGATTTAGCATAAGCACATAGCACACACCTCCCAACCCATCAGAGAAAGGAATGTGGACAAAGCCATAAGGGACAATCATCCCACAAAGCAGAAGGTTGATGGAATAACAGGTTCAGCATTAGCATGGATATTCTGAAGGGTACAAATAAAAAAACACATCAAATACATATTTTTTATACATGCAAAAATGTTTAAGCATAGCTGCGCGGGTCTGCCTGTTGCTTAGCTATGCTTAGCCCAGCTGAAACGGCATAAAAAGTTAAAAAAGCAATAGACATCCAATGCAAGCATAAGTGCAATAGTGTAGCAGTTAGAGTATATGCCTTGCATGCAGTCATTCACAGTTCAAGCCTTACCAAAGACATTTCAATTTTGTATGTAAACATTAAAATTTAATTTTTTTCCATATTTATGTAAGAAGTAACTGATTTTTCTCAACCAGGGTAGTGTATTATGCCCAGATGTGAGGTGTCATTGTAACAAAGTAGTGAAACCCTCATATAAACCCAAGTGCCCCATACAATATAGCCACACAAGAATAAATAAATCACAGCATATTGGGGGATGTCAGGGAAGGTAAATAAATCTATATTATATAATGAATGATGAATCAATTCCATACAGGTGGTAGACTAATATAATAAAACATAAGCAATACTAAGCATTGCACAGCTATGTTGACCAGGTGTAAGCATTGTGTACATACGAATACTAAGTAATGGATAGCCTAGTTAAGTGGATTTGCCCATTGGTAAGCAATGCTGAACCTGCTCCTGTAAGCTCTGCCAACTTTAGCTTAGAAAGTTTGCCCGTAGCTTAGCTTAGCTCAACATTTTCAAAACTGTCCAATCATGGCAAAGGGTGGGAAATTGGCCATATTTAAAGCCACAGGCGGGAATACAGCTCATAACTGGTTGTAGCTCAACACTGTAGGCAGAATGGCAGGTGTTGGAGAGGGCACGCACTTCCGGGCAAAGCGCTGGGGCATACAGGAATCCAAGGTCATGGTAGGACTCCTGGTAAAATCCATGACATGAGACTGCTGCAGGACCAGTACCAGGGCTCCCAATATAAAGTGGAAACCTGGGAAAGTCTCGTCCATGATCTCACCAGTGCCACTGGTATCCCTCGGACTAGTGAGCAGGTCTAGCACCACTATGCTGACTTGAAAAGGAGGAAGAGGGAGCTCTTGGAACAGTGGGTCCAAGAAGCAAGAGACAGGGGAGATGTCCCAGCAGTGTGTTAGTATTCACAGCAATAATTGTTTACCATAGTCCAGCCTGTGTATGTGATGGATAGGTATGCGTAAATGTTTCTCTATTTTCTTTACAGCTGCAGCTGAGCGGGCTGTGAACCAGGAAGCCGATGCCAGCAGGTTGCAAAGGCTGCGTTGTGAGGCTGGTGAGTAACAATCCTGCTTGTAGTAGTCATATCAAATAAATATAAAGGAGTAAAATGTCACCTGACAATATAAAAAAATGTGTATGGTTTCCACTGAATAAACCAGACAATATGACAGTAATAGCCCCATATAGGTCATATTTAAATAAAAGTGTAACTGCCTGGCAATAACGTTCTAAATCCTGGACTGGTTGTGTTTACTCTGGTATTGTATGGATTCACATGTTGCATTTAGCAATATCTGGTATGTGAATAGTACTGTTGTGTCAACTGTTTCCCACATTGTGCTACATAAAAATATGTCTAGAAATGTCTGTATAAGAATGTTGTAGTTACAAGGTGAGATTGTACAACCAAGAGAGACTTAGACAGAAAACACTGACAGATGAGACAGCACTTTCTAAATAGCTCATGAAAGACAAATTGTTGTATTTTTAGCACACACAGTCATGGTTCGAATCCCAGGGGTGGTAGTAAGCTGTATGCATAATCATACCTCTGAACTGTACAGATTTCTGCAGAATGTCCAGACATTAGCCTCATATTTTTGGCCTGTTCCTCTATTTTCCTGGCAAATCACTGGAACGATCTCAGGACTGTAGTGACTAAATAATGACATACATTTGAATTTCAGACTTCAGATCTTTCAGAAAATGTATATTAAAACAAATCATATTATCTAGCAACTTTCTAAATGTTTATAAGAGCAATATTTAAAATATGTCCCTATTTGTAACCCCAGTTTGTCAAGCTTTGTACAGATTTTTGCATTAAGAGGTTGAGAGGTATGTGCAGAATTATAACTAGGAGTCTGGGAATATGTGTAGAAACAGTCAGGTAGTGTTAACAAACATTCCCTGCACTGGTCTACCACTTAAGAGAAGTCGAATTTAGCTATAAGACAGTTGAGGTGTACACTGTTTACAAACATACCACTGCCCAAACCAAGGCCATAGGGTATTGTAATAATACCAGCAGAGTAATGATTAGAGCAATGATCATTAAAGTTGTGAGTACTGCAAGGATATACAAGTTGTTAATTGACATCTCTCTCTCCCCCCACCATATCTGCAACAATGATCTAAACACAAAAAAATCAGTTGGCATGTTTTACACCAAACCTACTGTTGGGACATATGTCCTATTGTTCAACAAATATTGAAATGTGTTTCGATTAATGTTCCATGCTGAAATACTATCATGTGTATCATATATATATATATATATATATATATATATATATATATATATATATATATATAATATATATATATATATATATATATATATATATATATATATATATATATATATATATATGCATTCGGACATCAGATCCACACTCTGAACCTCTCACTGTAAAACATCTGACCAAAGGCACTGTAAATGGGGGTGAAGGGGCCCAAAATAGGAAAATAGGGACCGTTTGTAATTATTGCCATTATCCCTTCCTCCACAGCTGAACTGTTCTGCCTTGCAACAAAATAACCAGCCCTTGCAAGCCTTGAACCCAGGACCCTGCACACCATAGCCACAACATGTTACCACCAAGCCATCTGAGCTATAAGATGCTGGGATGATTTTACTAACATATCATGCTAGTGAACTAAACATTCTAATGATACATATATACATACACACACACACAAATATATATCTATATCTATATATATTTATATATCTATATATCTATATATATTTATATATTGAGAGGGAGAGAGAGTATATATATATATATATATATATATATATATATATATATATATATATATATATATATATATATATATATATATAGTGTGCACAGAATATCAAACAGCCATTATACCTACAGTTACCACCTTTTCAAATGGCCAGTGTCTGATTATTTCTTACAAATGAGAATTATTGCATGAAACATAACCACACACAATGCAAAGGACATGACACCACACACAGTTTGCATACATATAAATGTTTATTTGTGTATTATTTCAGATGTTTATGTCATTTCTTATAGCATTTAGATGTTTGAAATACATAACTGATTAATGCAACTCTCAGAGAAAACATATTATACAGTAATCTGCAAAACATAACATACTTTGCTGTCTCGGCTAAAGCCTTCAAGTAGTACAGTAAAAAACACACTTGCGTTGAAGACAAGAATCAATCAACACTTAATTACAGATGTAGTTCAAAAGCCTCCAATTACACACTGTAGCCAACCCCCTAGGGGGAAAAGTATCAATTGTCAGAATATAAATGTATCTGTTACATAACAATGCTTAACTTAAACCATCACTATCACACTGACAAACAGAACTGTGTGCAAGACAGTAAGATCTTGCCCACCACTTTTTCTATGGTGAAACATATGAAAATGTACAGCCATATACCTTTATGTTTCTTATTACTAATATTCCTCACATGTTGTAACAGCCTAGGTTAAAAACATTTAATACCCCTTCCCATAAAATGTCTTACAAGGGCATATAACAGTGTTCTGTATACACTGACTTCCAGACTGTACAGGGTCACACATGCTTTGTCCAGCTGTAATGCTTATATATATATATATATATATATATATATATATATATATATATATAGACCCTACCCCACAACTTGTGTGGGAGTCCACAACATCGCTGGAAAGATAGCAGGAAAGTCAGCACTAAATAATGATAGACCATACCTATCAGCCTCTTACTGCATGACATCTGTAGAAAGCCTGGTATATAAGTGGATAATAGAAGCTGAAACAAAGGGCCATATTTGAAATATTGCTGTTATACACTGTAAAAGTTTCTGGTGTTACAGGATTGGTTGCTACAAACCCTTACTCAGGAATATGAAGTCAGAAACACAAATGGATATTGCCATGTACTGAGAGCAATCAACAGAGAGAGAATGCCACTGATATGTCAGGGACAAGACCTGTGTGGGGAACAGACAAAACAAAACAGCCAATCCTCTGGCCATCATGTGGACAGGCCCACAGTTGAGAGCTATGCAGACAGACTGCATTCAATTCAAAACTAGCATGTATACACAAACCCTGTAAAACTAGCAGTATTCAATGCATATAACAGCAATACTCACACACTGTCCCTAGGTATGGAACCTTATACAAACATGTAGTGGGCCTGTGTCCACAAGTTGTGTTGTAAGAGGTATTCCTACCTGCTGTCTTTAACACTGTTGCCCCCACACACGAAGGATGACTTCCATACAGGAAAGGTAAAGGGACAACACCCACATGATGTAGTTATTTATAGTAGTGGGTTACTATGACATTGGCTATTGGAAGAACTACACAGCTGCCTGCAGGCAATTAGCAAGTGGGAAACAGCAATTGTTGCAGAGACCATCACCTGAATATGAACATCACCTACAAAAGCCATGCTTCAACCTATTCAAACAACCTTGATCACAGTAGTGGAGAAAGAGAGAGAGAGAGACAAAAAAAATAAAATCTCAAAATAAGAAACAAGAAGACATCCTGTACACAGAAGGAACCTGAAGATAAACCAGGTATGTGAAACATGTAAGCATGTAATTGAGTGTAGTACTTGGTCTGTAATAATGGGATAGATGATTATGAAAGATGCATATGTGCCATAAGTACTTGCTGTAATGATGTCCTGCTGAACAAATGCTATGGACATAGCATCTGGCTCTGTCTGCAGTGGGCCATACCTGTCAACTGTGCAGTTCTTCACAGAATGTCAAGATTTATCCATCATAATGTTTATTCTGTTTCTCCAAACATCTATATTAGTCTGGCAAATAGCTGGAGATGGAAATAATGAAGTCATGACAGACACATGAGTTTCAGTCACCACCACCTTCAGAACAGTCATGGTAATGTGAAATGTATGATGCTACAAACTTTATAGGTTTGTAATAGGCATATCTATGATCTGTCCCTATATATCCCCCCTAATGTTAGGCTTTGTCCACATGCGATGCTCCAAGAGGTGGATAGGTTGGGTCACAGCTGAGGAGCCTGACACACTCTGGGAAAGGACAGTTCATATATGGCACCCACTAGAGTGTCTGTCAAACAGTCATGTCTGTGCCACTGCCAGGCCAGTTAATGGGATGTTGCCCATATCCATATGTTACCTGTGAATATGAGTATTACACATGTTTGTATTGTAAATCTAGGATACCTATATAGGGCATGAGCATAGTAAAGCAGTGTTGCACAGATGTATGTGTTAAACTGCACATGATATATTGAATTAATAACATTCAACTATACAGTGTTCTTCTGGACAATGTTCACAGTTGTGACAGATATCTGTAGTCACTTACACATATACTTGTGTTATGGTAGCTATATTAATACTTTATCAAAATTGACTTCCCTGTTTTGTCACCTACTGATGTGGACCAATGACCAGAAGTCCTGGTATAAAAGGTTAAGATGTATGATTGAGCTGCAAGACTGTAAATACAGTGTGCCATAATGACATAGAACACAAATGTATACCAGGTATCCCCTGAGCATGTGCATGTATGCGTATGTTCAGCTGAAAGGCACAGAAGTAATAACATGGGTCACAAGCAGTCTTGAAAATAGGATGTGCATGCTGTACATGTGTGTAATATCACTGTCACTGCATACAACAAAATAAAATGTGTACTGCTACTGATTGTTGCATTGCCATAACACTAATATGGGTACTACAGTAGGCATGCTTATCTGGTAGTAATCAGAGAAGTGTACAACTGTGTTATGACCCACTGTTTATGTCTAGCACTTACAGCTATATCAACACTCATATACACTGGATATCAAAGTGTACACACCCCTGTTGGAATGCAAGGTCTGTGTGCTGTATACCAATGAGAAAACAGAAAGTCATGGCAACACATTTCTCACCTCAAATGTGACCCATAACCTGTGCAATTCTATTGAAAAAGAAACAAACTGTTTCATGGAAGGTGAGCAACCATTGCCAAGTGAAGATTTGATATGACGTTAGAGTACAGATGAAGACAAATGGATGCTGTAATCATCTCAGCAGGTATTTACATGACATATCAGTGTAAGGGTGTGCACACAGATTCAAATGCCTTACCGTACTGAGTATTAATTCCTGTATGTTTCCACAGGACAGGTTGCTATGTTCCCTATTGAACTGAGCAGGCTATAGGACACATCACATATGGGGATTGTGTTGACATGTGCTTTTGTGGGATCATTTTCCAATTGCACAAGTACCATGCATTGTAACAGGGGTGTGTACACTTCATATCCACTCTAGCTATAGGGAATCAGCAGTACCTTACCTGTACAGCCATCCTCCACCAACAATAGAGTAATCCCCCTTGATGAACAGCAGCAAGACAGAAAGCACATAATAGGTTGCTATAGTGGCTGTACAGGGACACATAGGTGCTTACTATAACATGGAAGCAAGTGCACCTCTATCTGAGCAAGCATGTAGGTTCACAGGTGACTTTCTGTAATGCTGACTATGACTAGAAATCAAACATATCCAAACACCAAGGCCAATTGCAACCATGTCTAGACATATGTATGCAGCCACAGAACCAGTAACACAAGTCAACCTGTACTGGGGGTAAAGCACACCTCATACGCACATGCCATGGATACAGGCAACCTGCATCAGACAGGATAGGTGGGAACAGTGGCACCCTGTCCACATCATTAGTACAGGGGGATATGCACATTGACCACACTCCTGCCCGCATCAGTGATGAGGATGGACGTAATGCTAACTGATGGCAGCAACAGCCAGTCTCCATGGGGCATGAGAACATCACAGTTTGCATCCTACATGAACACAGGCATGTGCTCACAGTTCCATCACACACTACAGTCAAACACACATGCCACCATCTACACACCATCCACATGGAAGATGACCACTGTCATCCCTCTACACAGAAATGAATGATGAATAGTAGATTATGCTATTAAGTGTCCAACAGTGGGGTAACTGGACAGGTCAGGGCCAGGAGTGTAATGCAAGATATCAACGCCATGATAGCTTACAGTGTTATGGTAGAGTCTGGGTTATTTGCAAGTAATATCCACTGCTGATGTGCACGTGGACAACCATATGAGGTCCTGTGAGCTTTTTTCCTGTTTATGTCTTCCAGGTACAATGTCCCAGGAATATCTGCCCTCATTCAGAAACCTGGAAAATGATGTGATCATCCAATACCTCATAATGCATTATGCCATCCTCTTCTGCCACAGGGCCCAGGATCTGCAGGAGAGGACCACCCTGTGGAATGAGCTCATCCACAGGGTAAATGATATCAGCTTGCACAACCAAAATTATGAGCAAGTGCGGCATCGCAGCACAGATCTCATCCGCTGCACCTGTCAGCGTGCTGCTGCAGTTAGGAGGGACCAGCTAGCCACAGGAGGGGGTCATGCCATCCAGCCCCCACTGATAGATGCTGAGTAGCTCCTCACCAGTCAAGCCAGCAGGCTGAAGACAGCATTGCAGAGGTGGGTGCCACCCACACAATGGACAAGGAGAGTGCAGGTAAGGCCCCAGGGCACATTACTAGACCACTGTTGCTTATCCATTTTCATCTGTAAAGTATCTACATGCATATGTCAGATAAGATAGTCTCTTGCTGCAGTGTAGTAATGAACATATGTGCATAATCTCTAGTATTGTGGGTTTGTACTGTCAATGTGCTGAAATGCTGCTCCCACCTTGTACCAATGCCACAGGTGTGGCTATTGACATTACTTCTCTCACACAACTATTTAGATCCCTCTGGTATATAACTGGGACAGCTTCCAGTAGCTGGTGAGTATGGAGTTGTTTTGTTCAGGTTTACCAACATACGGCCATGTTATGGCCATGCTATTTGCCATGCACACATTTACCACACCTACCCATAATGCATGCTGTACATGTTCACTTATTGTTGGTGTTAACTGCACTGCATCACAGTGGTCTCCATGGTGGCATATCTGAAGGGTATGTAAAAGTCCTGCAGTATACCTAACAACCTGTCAATGCAAGATGTGTGGACAGAGATGAACATAATGGTGGGACAAATGGCCTACAGTAGGCACATGCTTGAAACATTACCCTTACACAGTAGCTACAACAGATTATACAACACTATTACAATGGTAACTGTTCCTGATATAAGCAATAGTAAATCACAATACCACATTCCACACCTTTTACAACCTGTGATGTGATCCTAACATGAGAAATTAATGTGTAATATGGAATCCTATGTTAGGACAACAAATATGCGAAATACATACCTTAAACACTGGAAGCATGTGTGCGCACGCACTCCAAATAACATATTGTGGAAACAGCTTGTGATGCACTGACAGCATTCACTCTTCTTGAGTACACACCTTCCAACAAGTACAGGCCCTCAATGTCACACCAAGTCATGGTCTGCTGTCCAAGAAGTATGTCCATGACATTTGCCCACTCACCTTCAGCCGAGGCAGCTGTGGCTTGCACACATCTTACAAACAATGAAATGGATCCCATATCAGAAAGATAGCACTCAGGAGTGGGAAAAGTAGCCTTACCTCACCATTGCATATACCATGGCAAACAGTACAGACTGTCATGTATGTGTGTTTGAAGTATGGGACAACATTGATGTAGAAAATAAGCAGATGCCCATCCAAAACAGATGACAAAACATGTTGCAAACTGGTCATGGAGGCTGCCCAGAAACATGCAGCAACACTGACAGACTTGCAGGAATGTCTAGCAAGTACTGCCTGTGCAGTACCTGTGTCAACAATTGCCTGGATTCTGCATAAGTGTGGCCTATGTGTTAGGGTAATCAGACAGAGGAGTTGTCCCACATGAAACAGCATCCAGGCTCTGTACAGGTAGCATAAGCATAACATCATGTCTCCCAAAGGCATGTTTTCCAATGTAGAATGGTGTAATGAGACCAAGGCTCAAACCTACAGACAGTATTCATAAAGATACATGTGGTGCACGATCAACACCTCACTTCACCTCAGGGCCACCATCCCCAATATTTAGCTTTCTGGTGCCAGTGTACACCTTTAGGTTTGCTATTCATTAGCTGGAACTAGGCCGGTAGACATGGTGTTTGGATTTGGAACACTGCAAAATAACACTCATGTGTGGCCCATAGTTGTCAGGCATCTGCAATAAGGCTGAGGATGGGGTGGGGTGTCAGCTTGAAATACAACAGTGAACTGAAGCATACATCCAAAGCTTGTTAAAATGGCTTTATCTGAATACAGTGAAGGTTATAAATTGTGTCAGACATAACCCTGACTCTACTGCAATAGTGAAGCCACTGTGTGACCTCCAAGGGCTGTGCACATGAGCTGACCTTGCAATCTGGCAGAGTTGGGGGACATTTGTAGGGCAGAGTGACCAAATAATGGCAAGTGAAGATGGGCCATGCTAGTATACCCCTTCCAGGAATAGTGACTGCTGTAGTTCACTTAGGTGCTTCAACAAACCATTGTGCTAAGGGTGTGCACACTTATGCTACCCACATATTGTATGCATCTCATTCAGCATCTGCACGAATAACACATTTGTTTGATACTGCATTGGATTGCACAGGTCATATGTCACATATCAGGTGTGTGTAATGTTAACAAATGCAATATTCTGGCCCCATTGCATATCATAGAAGAGGCTGGCATGTCAACAAGGGTGTGTACACTCCTCATATCCACATTAAGCTTTGAAGGCTGCTAGTGTAACCAGATTTTATTGCACATACATGCTCTGCTGATGATGATCTGCAAATCAAAGGACAGGCATTAATTACTGACATCAGTTCTCATATCATCCCAGGTATGTATCAGACAAACACATAAGGACTGTGAGCAACAGAGCAAGCATAACTGCCACACATATACACATTCAGCAATGGTGTATACACTTGTGAGGTATGGTGCACAGTACATGCCAGTGTGCCGTACAGGTGTAGAGCAATACTGTGTACATGGGGGCAGTGTGTTTCAGTGGAAGGGACATCACCTACTAACACAACTCATACATCACAGAGATGTATAATGTTGGTAACAAGGATTGAGTATGGCTGCATTGCATGCTGTTGAGTGCCATATGCATGCATGTTGACTGATGTGTAATGAGAGATCCATGTAATATATTTGTGCCACCTCACCTGTAAGTGTACGTGTGTGTGTGTGTGTGTGTGTGTGTGTGTGTGTGTGTGTGTGTGTGTGTGTGTGTGTGTGTGTGTGTGTGTGTGTGTGTGTGTAGAAGTAAATCATAATGTACAGGTCTTAATTTACATTTCTTGTCTGCCCCTCACAGGTGGCGAGGTGGGTCAGGGTCCCTCTTGCAAGCAAACTGATGTTAGTGTCCATACAGACTCTGACAATGATAATAGGCATAGTGAGGCACAGGCTTGCCATTGGTTGACATCCCACTTTTCTCCACCCTATCCCCGCACACAGTCACAATACCCATACATACTCCATCACCAGTGGCCATAGATGAGGGACAGTTGGTGGGTGGTGGCATGGGACAGGAAAGTGTGGTGACTATGGCAAGTGTGTCTGTACATGACATAGCTGGATGACTAGTGAGGTACCACACAGGCAGATGTACAGGGGTGCTCATAGGAGGGCTGCTGGCCATCATGCCCCCAGCAGAAGTGCCACAGCAGGTGGCACCAGACACATGTTTGGGCCATCATGGAGGCACAGGCACATATGGAACATTACACCAGATATAGTCTGAGGCTCCAGGGGGCTACTCTTCCTGCTGTACATAACATCCATGATCTTGCATGTGCCTACCGTTATTTTGCAGAGGTATAGACAGTTGGGTAAGATGGTGGGAATCCTTGACTATGTATTGTCTGTAGTAGAGCATGTGGTGGGAGTAGGGCATTGGCCACATGGATGTAGGTCAGCAACACCAACAGGTGGAGGTCTATGTGGACATACAACAACTCACAACTGCTCCCGTAGTGGCAGTACCCACACCAGCACTGCAGGGGGTGGTGTCCACACCACAACACAGCAGGCCACATGCACATGGTCCTGGCCAGTCCCAACAGGGATGCAGATCCAGTGGACAATTGTCATCACCAGGGGAGAGTACCATATCTGGGCTTCTGCCTGATAGTGCCCGTGGAACTCCTGGCAGGCACAGTTCCCATTTCCATGGCCAGACACGGTGAACTGTACACCCTGCCATGTATGGTCTGCAGCTGTCCAACAAACCCCTGTATAGGGCAGCCACATGGCAGAAATGTGTGCATACATATACACACACACATACACACATCACCAACACAGCTAGGGCACCTCCATACCTACACACACCATGTCTGCACAGCCCATTTAATAAAGAACCTCCTAACCCACACACATGATGTCAAACAAATGGCTCAGCCTAGGCCTCTGGCAAACCCACAACACACCCTGTGCATATGATGATACATGTGCCACATCCCTGTCATCCATATCATCAATGCAGGGACATGCTAATATGGTTCTGATGCACAAGGTGAATGTACTAAAGTTTAGGAATGTAATGCTGTTTAAAGTGTTTTCAGCTGGAAATGATTAATGCCTACAAGTCAGGGTGTGTAGCTGTCCAGCCATGATGCATTATAGCTGTTATTAACACTGACTGATTGTGGTCTCCATAATGTATTCTGTTTGGGTTCTAGGTGTCTATGTGTCAGCAGGATGGTAGTCTGCTGTCCTTTCTTACAAAGTGTGTGGCACTGCGGTGACACCTTGACTATGTCTCATCCCGGGTACAGCTGAACACAAGTAACAGGTCTGTATAACAGTTTCTGCATGTGCCACATGGCTGATAGGTCTGAGGGTCTATAGAGGTGAGTGCATGGTGGCTGATGTAAACAGCTCTTCTACAGTGGACAATGGTAAGTGTACTGGGTGGCACACACCAAATGTTTGTGAATAACACACACACACAGGCTTTGGTGTTGATGAAATGCACAGAGAATACTGTTTACATGGATGTACTTCATTTTGCAGTGAACTCATTTTGGTCTATGTAATTCTACCAAGACCAAATTGCCAAAACATCACATCAGTAAATAATAAGTCTGTCAGTTTAATGTCATTGACAATGGTACTGGCAGAGTATATGTCCTCTCCCCAATGTAGTGCAATTCTGGAGTTAGTAAACATAGGTGTGCTGGTGTGGGTGGCAGAGCCCCCCACTTTGGAGGGTGTGGGGTGGCATAGAACCACACATAGCGTGATTAACAACTGCGTAACCTCTTAGCATAAACTGTACAGTATAACAGCACACTAAGCAGGGGGATATGCACAACAATAACCCCAATGTGGGTGGCTGTGCCCAAAACAAGCACACCCAACTATATATACCAACTCCAGTATCGCTGTATGGCTGTACAGTGGGGAAGAGGGGATTTACACATCCACTAGTATTTGTGATGGAATGAATTTCCACAAGATGATTGCTTTGAAATGTTATCTTTTGCCAGTTAGTTCTCAGACAAATGATCTCCTGGGACATATATTTTCTGCAAACTGAAGTAGATCCTTTCACATACACACACACATACTTGGCAACACTGAGAGTAGAACCCCTGCCTAAGTACTTATTGCTACTAATGTGTTTGGCCTTAATTGCATACACCACATAACTTTTAGGGTGAGGTGTATCCCAAGTTTCCTGTTAAGTGAAGAACATCACTAGGCCTTGTACAGTATGGTAATGGGGGATGTACTGTGTGTTAATGAACAATACATGGTATGACATACTGTCATATAAACACTGACAAACACATACAGTCATAGACACATTTCACAGACCTGGGTTTAGCAGTGCTAACTACCTTGTCAGTGAGTCCATACTATAACAGAGTTTTTGCACACAGCACATGCATCATTGGGCTGATTAATGTAATTAGTTACCTGTATGGTTGATGGTGACAGCGGTCCTCATACAGTGGACCTTGGGACATGTACTAGGGATACTATAGTGTAAAGACAGTATACCCAGCACCCACACCCCACATTGGATATTGTACTCACTGAAACCCATGATAATGCTCTGAAATACCCACAATCACACATTGACCAGGACTGCAATACAAACCCTTGTCTATGTAATCAGTACTACTACAGGGATATGCATTTATTGCCACAGGGATAATAGGGTGAGGGTTTGTTATGGCTCTCCTAATGTCAGCAACATCACCATCTCTTAGAATGTATGGCAAGGTTTACTGTATTTGGAGAATGTGGCCTCAGAATGCTGTCTCCTACAAATATGTACATTCACACACAATTCCACAGACATACACACACACACACACACACACACACACACACACACACACACACACACACACACACACTCACATACTCACATTTGCCAGGACTCAGAGGGTAACCCACGCCTATCTACCCATTTGTAGAACAGTGTTCTGCTGGTACTGCAAGCTCCAAGTAGCCCATAGGGTGAAGAGTGTAACAAGGTGCTTTTAATGTCAATTACAGCAGCAGTCATTTTTAAGTATAGCAATGGGGGTGTAGTGGGTGATAAGGCCCTCAGAGTATTTTCAACTACAAGTTTACAAACACACAGACACTGTTATTCTCAGTAATACACACTGACACATTTGTCAGTACTGAGGTCCATAGGTGGAGGTGTTCCTAGGTATGTACCAGGCTAATGTCCATGGAGAGATGAAAAGAGTAGGGTATGGGTATACTGGTATCATGCCACCTGACATTTGTCAGCAGGCCATCTATCAACTGATGCCACTTGAGTGATCCTTAGGGTGACAGTTAAATTCAACATCCAATCATCTGGTTTTCTCTTGCAGAGGGTCAGTGAGGTGCTCCAATTGACATGTATGCAACATATATTACATAACATGGCCAGTGTCTGGGTTAGAGACCTGTACTCAAGCATGTTATGTTGACTGTGGTAGTCTGGTTGAGGTATCTATGGCATGTGGTGCATACAGGGTGGGATTTCCTAGCTGTGGCATTCATAACACAGCTGGGCGGACATCTCAGTGTCAGTCAATCAGAGATTGCCTGTAAGCAGCCAAGATGGATACCTGACATCTGCACATATGTACAGAGGACAGACAGAAATTAGTTAGCCAACAGATTATACATTAGGATGAATGTTTTGACAGATAGATGTCTGACACTGATAGGTATGCCATTACTACATGGCAGCAGTCCTAAACACATAGTAGTCTACAATTAATATCAACATATCAGATCAATATCCAATAGGAGATACTTAAAAACATGCAGCTCACACACCAAGAACATGATAGTTAGTACTCAGAGTCCAGCTTTGCATGCAGGGGTGTATGGTTCCAGTACTACAATCTGCAATCTACTCTTACTTGGAAAAGCACTGTTAAAAGTAACGATACAATACATGCAAGTGTGACTGCATATAACCTGGGATACTACCCATGTATGAAACACATACAAAGAGAAAAGATTGTGGTACTACCCATGTATACTCAGGTGTCCCATACAGTATACTCACACTCCCTGCTACTGTAATGACAGCACATAGAAGCATGTTCTTTACATGGAGTTAAATACACTTATTAAATATGTCATTACCCTGCTATTTTATCATACTGGAATGTGATCACTGGTTACCAGGGATGAGCTATGCTTTGCAGGCATAAGCATTGCTTAAATGTAAATGCTAAGCAGATTTACGCACTGGTAAGTGAAGCCTACATGGTGTAAGCATCTTTTAATTTAACTGTATGTTAGCACCGCTTACCATCATGCAAACCTGGGCAAACCCACTTAAAGCTGCCTTAACCACTCTGTATCCAACAGTCCTTGTTCTGCCTAGCAACAACATAAACTGCCCTTGCAGGTTTTGAACCCAGGACCCTCTAGACTATAGTCACAGCACTTAACCACTAAGCCATCTGAGCTGTAAAACTGTCTGTTGCTTTTTCAAATATAGCATTCAGTACACGTACTGAATAGTAGTGAACAACTGTTTTGACTACTACAATTGTTTACTACTTGCTACTGAAAATAGTGTTGAATCAGTTATGTTTTTATATTTAAATATACACATATCAGATAAATATGGTGGGATACATCTGAGATGTTATATACAACACTCATGTTTATACATAACAAGGATATGGATATATATATATATATATATATATATATATATATATATATATATATATATATGTATATACATATGTAGATATATGTATATATATAACATATGCCCATAACATGTAGTAGAGTCTTACCGCAGCACCATGACTCACAACTTCTTAGTGCATGGGAACATAATGTAATTATTGCAGTTATAAATGTAGAATGCTGCTACAGTAACAAGGGTTGTGTCAACAGACATGTTGTGTAGGAAGGCTCTTCTGAAACTGACATGTACGCTATCAGTCACTGACAGACATCATAAAATCATCATAGTGAAGTACCACACAAATCACAGTAATGATCCTGTGGAATACAGCAGAAATATGACCAATAAATGTGGACAGTCTGAAACAAGCTGGTCAGTCCAGACATATATACAGAACTCCTTAGTGCAAGATGTGTGGACCAAAGCCTGAGAAAGGAGATGTTTACAGCCATTAAAATTGGGATATATGACAAATACTGGTGTAGATAAGCTCACACAGTTGATGCATTCACACCTTCCTGTCTGTCCTAACACATATTAACTGGAGGAGCAGAGGTCCCAAGCCCACATACTTTCCACTAGTTAGTGGCATATATCTTCACAACATCCCATTGCTTTTTCAGAAATACACAACACGTATAGTGGCCAGGCAACAGTACATCTGACAAATATCTGGACATAACATCACACAAGGTAAATACACCGAGATGCTAGGCATGTCACCAAGCACTGTGTAAACTGCAGGCAGACTGCCACAACACTAACCCAGTTTTCCTATGGGGGAATACACATGTAATTGCAAATATAGCAGGCACTACATGCATGTAGCAGCATGGAGTAACAGACACCAGTGTGAAAGTGCATACCCACAACCAATCTCAACACAGTCACAGTCACATTATGGTAAGCCTAATTAATAGTACAGTATATGGACTGTGTGAACAAAACCACCCTCATATTTGCCACTCACACACTAACCCTACATATACTGGCCTAATTCACAGTGTAGTCTGATGCCTGACTGTGGTATGGGATATGTCTAAGTCTGGCCCTACAAACATATATGCTGATAGGGTACCAGAAACAGGAGCAGCATGCAACATCAGATAGAACAGAACCAAGAACTCTGAGATCTACCCCAGTCTGTACACAGACCAAATAACATATTCACAATACACTGCTACACAATACTGACACTCTGTCAACAATCACCATAAGTACACAGACCTCACTACTGTACAGACTACAACAGAATGTCCAGGTTTTGTCCTCAAATATAAGGCCTCCTATACATAACATGTCAGGCAGTCTGATATATCACTGGCTTGTTATCAGGAATGATGTCAGTAAATAATGATATACTGTACATATGCACCTCTTACTGCATGACATATGGACAAAGTGTGACAGACTTGGGGGACAGAGGCACGAACACAGGGCCAATCTTGACATATTGCTGTGATAAACTGAGAAAATTGCTGGTGTAACAGGGTTTGTTGTGACATATCTCTTCTGAGGGTTATGAAGTCAGTAACACACATGGATGTCACCATTTACTGACTACAATCATCAGAGTATGCTACTGCATTTCTAAAGACAGAAAATGTGTGAGTACCACACCATGTCTAAGACTCCAAACTCTGGCCAGTCTGCAGATAGACCTACAGGTGAAAGTTTTATCAAACACATAACACTGTCATGCAAGACTTTAAATCATGCAAAACAGCCATATCAACACAAACCCTGTTAAACCAACATTACTTCAAATGTAGAACAGCAATACTTACATTCTGTCCCCATGTCTGGAACATCCCCCTCCTGGTTGTTGGCCTGTCTCCACAGTGTTTGTTTAAGCGGTATTTCCAACTACCCTCTGTGATGCTGTTTGTCAGACATCCACATGAAGTCCTGCTCACAGTGAAGGAAAAGGGCTGACACCCACATGAAGTGCTTAGTTATAGGAGTATGTTTACATGCAGTTGGCTACAGGAATGCTACCACAGCTGTTCCACATGCAATTAGCAAGTGGGGGACCCCAATTTGTGCACAGGCTATCAGCTGATCATGAGCATTACCTACAAAAGTCAAGCTGCTGCCTATGCAAAACAGATGTATTTTTCCACATCTACCAGAGAGGGAGAGAGAGACAGAGTGATAGAGACAGAGAGAAAGTAAAAAAGGAACAGAGAAAGAGCCAAGCGTGTTTGTGCATGATTCATGGGTGGAGAGTGGTATCTGGGTATTATAACGGTTGCCTATATTGTTTACTAATCCATACTGTCACATAATAATTGCACATGGCAGTAGACATTTATGGCTGTGGATTGTCTACAACAACCTCTACAGTGTTTGATAACTGTTGGCCTTGTAATTTGGACATTGGGACATATAGGTGCTCAATATAATAATGTAGCAAAACCCACACTACAATGGATCCTGTCATTACACAATCACCCACACAGGATATTGATGATACACACACACACTTACCATTACTGAGTTTCAAACCTCTACCTGGGCTATGTAGTGCTATTACATGCCACGCAGCTTACATGTTAGAGAGCTGTCCAAAGGTATCTTTGAAGGTGAGTGACATCAGCAGCAGTGCCAAAGGAGGGCTAAGGGAAGTGTAGTAAGTGTAAATGTCCAGAAAATCAGGTGTCAACAAAGACACACACACACACACACACACACACACACACACACACACACACACACACACACACACACACACACACACACACACACTCTCTCTCACACAAACACACACATCATCACAGTTGCCAGGAAC
This sequence comes from Protopterus annectens, assembly GCF_019279795.1. Classification (NCBI taxonomy): domain Eukaryota; kingdom Metazoa; phylum Chordata; order Ceratodontiformes; family Protopteridae; genus Protopterus; species Protopterus annectens. The sequence continues at coordinate 549,170,389 of NC_056731.1, forward strand.
AGAATTAGAACTCCTTCCTAACTAGCTTGCTACACTACAGTATTACGCAGTTATTGCAAGTGCCACAGAGCTTACAGGATTGAAATGTGGCCAAAGGGTTATTTCAAGGTGATTGACATCAGCAGGCGTGCTAATGTAGGGTAATGGGAGATGCAGTGAGTGTGAATGGCCTTAAAATCATTCATCTCCACACACACACACACACACACACACACACACACACACACACACACACACACACACACACACACACACACACACACTTGCCAGTTCTGAGATTCATAGGTTCATTGCTTCACAGGTGTGTAGTAGGTGAATGGACCACATGGCAATAGTCCTTAGTGTGGTTTAGGGGTGTAGTCCCTGGAGTGGTCCCCAGGGTGGGTATTGTATTTACCATCCACTCATCTGGGTTTCTATTGTGGGTGGCCAGTGATGTGCACTGCTTCTCATTTATGTGATCTATATTCCATAACATGGACAGTGTCTGGGTTGTGCACATGTCCCACATGCATGTTCCTTGACGTGTGGAAGTGTACTTGAGGTCTCTGGGGCATGTTGTGTGGCCAGATTGTTATCTTCTGATGTAGCATTCCTGACCTCATTTGGTGAAACCTGGCTATATAACTGAGGTTGTGATTGCACCTACATTGACAGTATGATACGAGTATTCAGTGGAGTTAGTGGCATCTGTCCATACAGGGCATGTGTATAAGGCATGGTATTCCCTTTGTTGGGTACTTTGCAAACTCTACAGTTGTTGCAGCTGTTCAGTGGGGAACATTGCAAAAGGGCCACTGTACACATTTACTTGGCTATTGAGGGGATGGAACAGGATGCCATGCCCTTTTACTTGCTGTATAACATGCAATCAGGAGATGTAACAAATCAAAGTACTTTCTGATGTCAGTGGCACTGTTGTGGTCAACAGGCATGTTGTCCACTGCTATCACACTGTGGTCACTATCTGGGAGGCAATATGCAAGGAACTACTAATACAATGGTTGTTGCCTAGCCAAGTGTGTTTGTGTATATCACATGGATGGAGACTGTTCTCTGAGTACTAGAAGGGTTGCCTATATTGTTCACTAATCCATACTGTCACATGTAGGGCTGTGGATTGTCTACACCAACCTCTCCAGTGTTTGACATCTGTTGGCCTTATAATGTGGACATTGTGACATATACTAGGTCCTCAACATAATAATTTAGCAAAACCCACCACACAATGGATCCTGTTATTATTCAATCACATCAACCCCTACACAGGATAGTGATGACACACACTTGCCTGTACTGAGATTGAAACCCCTACCTAGCTATGTATTGCTATGACAATGTACCACATTTATTGCATACACCATGGAGCTTATAGGATGGATGATGTCCCAAGATACTTTTAAGGTGAGTAATATCACCAGCCCTTGTAAATACTGGCATTGGGTGATGTAGTGGGTGAGAGATCCCAAATATAATTTTACCCTACACACACATTTACATTTTCCAGGGGTGAGGCTCAAACCCCTATCTAACAATCTTTTTGGACCATTATGTTACGCATTTCCCACGTGCACCACTACCCTAACATGGTTTAGGGTTGGCAACAGGTACTTCTAAGGTGGATGATCTCTGCAGGACTGCTAAAGTCAGGCACTGAAATGTGTACTGGGTATAAATGGGGCCAAAATCTTTGAGGTACAGACATACATATGTAGACATATGTACAAAAAACACTTGCCACAGATGAAATTCAAACCCATACCTATATAGTTATTGTTACTACATTGTTACGCATTTATGGCATGCACCATGGAGTTTACATATCGAAAAGCTGTGCCAAGGTATCTTTGAAAATGAGTAACATCATCAGCAGTGATAAAGGAGGGGTAAGGGGAGAGTAGTAAGTGTGAATGTCCATAAAATCAGGTATCAAAGACACACACTCTCTCACACAAACACACACAGTTTCACAGCTGTCATGTCTGAGATAAGAATTCCTACCTAACTAGTATGCTACACTATAGCATTACGCAGTTACCTCTAGCTCTGCAGAGCTCATATGCTAGAAAATTATCCAAAGGTATCTTTGAAGGTGACTAACATCAGCAGCAGTGCTAAAGGATGGGTAAGGGGAGAGTAGTAAGTGTGAATGTCCATAAAATCAGGTGTTATCAAAAACACACACACACTCTCAAACACACACAGTTGCATAGTTGCCATGTCTAAAATTAAAACTCTTACCTAACTAGGTATGGTGTACTACAGTATTACACAGTTATCACAAGTGCCACAGAACTTATAGGGATATCATTTGGCCAAAGGGTTATTTCATGGTGACTGACAGCAGGCATGCTAAAGTAGGGCAATGGGAGGTGTAGTGAGTGTGAATGGCCTCAAAATCATTCATCTTCACACACACACACACACACACACACACACACACACACACACACACACACACACACACACACACACACACACACACACCAAAAGTTTCACAGTTGCCATATCTGGGATTAGAACTCTTACTACCTAAGTAGCTTTCTACACTACAGTACATACACATTGCAAGCACCATGCAGCTTATAGGGCTGAGACTTGGCCAGAGGGTTATTTCAAGTTGACTGACATCAGCAGGAATGCTAACATGGGCAATGGGAAGTGCAGTGTGTGTGAATGGGCCATAAATCATTCCTCTGGAAACACACACACACTCAGTCACACACAACTTTACATTTGACAGGACTGGGTATACAAATGCTAGATGAATACTGATTTTCACTAGCATATTACACAGTTATCACAAGCACCACAGACACTATAGGGCTGAGGGCTACCAAAAGGAATGTCTACAGTGATTGACATCAGCACATGATATAATATCAGCCAACTGGATGTGTGGTGGGTGGGACAGGCCTCATAATGGAAATCTCTGTCACTGTCTGTCTCTCTCTTCTCCACATCTCTGTGTGTGTATGTTTGACATATTATAGTGTGTTGGCCTTGGATATGTGTGAGTATTCCTATCCAATGTGTGTGCAAAGTATGAATGGTGTACAATGTGGTGAATATGCACAGACATCTGTGACTGACAGATATATATAGTCCACTGTGTTGTCAGACATGGGCTTCATTTCTCTAAGTGTAGGAGCATGCCCAGTATGACCTTTTGTATTGAATATGTGAATCCATTCCAGGTAGGATTGTACTCCTGTCCAGGGTTTGGTGTTCTACACCTACAGATAGCAACCTGTTTCTGCAGGATATCTGCAGATAGGTTGACAATATGGAGTCACGATGGGAGACAGATAGTGGGATACTGTAACTATTGCTGTCTGTGTTGCTTGTGTTACATGGTTGGTGTTAGCAGAGATATTCAGACATATGTACTGTTTTACACTGTCATGTATTATGTCATAAACTACTGACAGATATACTTATTTGCTCACAGTTATTTCCTGGGAAATACAAGATGAATGAAGCTGTGTCCAGTATTATGGTCTGCAGCCTACATATTCCTGCACACTCATGTCATTCTGGAGGGGTAGTTGCAGACACTTGCTGATGGGTCTGTGTAAATGGTCCAGCACCTTGGTGCTATGGTGGCTGAGGATCCCCTTCTTGTACATATATCAACTTAACAGAATGGCCATATCCTGCTGTGGCCATACCTCTCAGCTGTACAGATTCACCCAGGTTACCCAGAGGCAAAGCTCATATATCTGGTCAGGTCCCCTTCACATTGTGGTTTACAAGGAGGTTTGTAGCCACCCATTACTGGATTTGCAGGCATGGGTAGTATGGGCACACATCAGAGTTTTAGACTTCACACACTCCATGATGTCCATGCTTCTACACTCCCCCACGGTATTTATGGATTGGTCCACAGTTCATGCAGTAGGACATGCATGCTACTGGAATTTGATATATGTACAAGAAGGGTATCCTCAGCCCCCATAGTATCAAGGTGCTGGACTATTTACGCAACCCATCAGCAAGTGTCTGCAGCTACCCCTCCAGAATGGCAGGAGTGTGCAAGAATGTGTAGGCTACAGACCACAATACTGGACTCAGCTTCATTCATCTTGTATTTCCCAGGAAATAACTGTGACCAAATAATTATATCTGTCAGGAGTTGATGACATAATGTATCACAGTGTAAAACAGTACATATGTCTGAATATCTCTAGTAACACCAACCATGTAACACAAGCAGCACAGACAGTAATAGTTACAGTATCCCCCTATCTGTCGCACATTGTGACTCCATATTGTCAACATATCTACAGATATCCTGCAGAAACAGGTTGCTAGCTGTAGGTATAGAACACAGTCAAGACATTAATCCTAATGCATAACCTGTTGGTTAGCTACTTTCTGTCTGTCCTCTGTACAGATGTGCAGATATCAGGTATTCATATTGGCTGCTTACAGGAAATCTCTGATTGACTGACACTGACATGTGTGTCCAGCTGTGTTATGAATGCCACAGCTAGGAAACCCCCATTCTGTATGCACCACATGCCATGGATACCTCAACCAGACTACCACAGTCAACAGAACATGTTTGAGTACAGGTTCCTAACTCAGACACTGGCCATGTTATGCAATATATGTTACATACATGTTAATTGGAGCATCTCACTGGCCCTCTTCAAAGGAAAATCAGATGAGTGGATGTTGAATTTAACTGTCATCCTGGGGATCACTCAAGTGGCATCAGTTCATACATGGCCTGCTGACAAATGTCAGGTGGCATGATACCAGTGTACTCACGTGCTCTACTCTTCTCATCTCTCCATGGACATTAGCCTGGTACACACCTAGGAACATCTGCACCTATGGACCTCAGTACAGACAAATGTGTCTATGTGCATGACTGAGTATAACAATGTCTGTGTGTTTGTAAACTTGTAGTTGAAAATACTCTGGGGGCCTTCTCGCCCACTACACCCCCCATTGCTATACTTAGAAAGGACTGCTGCTGTAATTCACATTAAATGTACCTTGTGACATTCTTCACCCTATGGGCTACTTGGAGTTTGCAGTACCAGCATAACACTGTTCTACAAATGGGCAGATAGGTGTGGGTTACCCTCTGAGTTCTGGTAAATGTGAGTAGGTTTGTGTGTGCATGTCTGTACAATTGTGTGTGGGTGTACATATTTGTAGGAGACAGCATTCTGAGGCCACATTCTCCAAATACACTAAACCTTGCCATATATTATAAGGGATGGTGATGTTGTTGACATTAGGAGAGCCATGGCAAAATCCTCACCCTACTATCCCTGTGGCATGTGCAATAAATGCATATCCCTGTAGTAGCACTAGTTAGATAGACAAGCGTTTGTATTGCAGTCTTGGTCAATGTGTGATTGTGGGTATGTCAGAGCATTATCATGGGTTTCAGTGAGTACAATATCCAATGTGGGGTGTGGGTGCTGGGTATACTGTCTTTACACCATGGTACCCCCAGTACATGTCCCAAGGTCCACTGTATGAGGACCGCTGTCACCATCAACCATACAGGTAAATGATGACACTATCCAGCCCAATGATGCATGTGCTGTGTGCAGAAACTCTGTAACAGTGTGCACTCACTGTCAAGGTAGACAGCACTGCTGAACCTAGGTCTGTCAAATGTGTCTATTACTGTATGTGTTTGTTAATGTGTATATGATAGTATGTTATACTATGTATTGTCCATTACCACCCAGTACATCCCCCATTACCATACTGTACAAGGACTGGTGATGTTGTTCACTTTACAGGAAGCCCAGGACACACCTCACCCTACAAGTTCTGTGTTGTGTGCAATGAAGACCAAACACATTAGTAACAATAAGTACCTAGGTAGGGGTTCTACTCTCAGTGTTGCCAAGTAAGTGTGTGTGTATGTGAAGGGATCTACTTCAGTTTGCAGAAAATATATTTCCCAGGAGATCATTTGTCCGAGAACTAAATGGCAAAAGGTAAAATTTCGAAGCAATCATCTTGTGTAAATTCATTCCATCAAAACTAGTAGTGGTTGTGTAAATGCCCTCTTCCCCACTGTACAGCTATACAGCAATACTGGAGTTGGTATATATAGCTGGGTGTGGTTGTTGTGGGCACAGTCACCCACATTGGGGTTAGTTTTGTGCATATCTCCCTGCTTAGTGTGGTGCTATACTGTACAGCTTATGTTATGAGGTTAAGTAATTGTTAATCACACTATGTGTGGTTCTTTGCCACCCCACAGCCTCCAAAGTGGGGGGCTGTACCACCCACACCAGCACACCTATGTTTACCAACTCCAGAATTGCACTACATTGGGGAAGAGGATATATACCCTGCCAGTACCATTTTCAATGACATTAAACTGGCGGACTGCTTATTTACTGATGTGATGTTTTGGCAATTTGGTCTTGGTGGAATTACATAGGCCAAAATGAGTTCACTGCAAAATTAAGTACATCCATGTGTACATTATTCTCTGTGTATTGAATTAACACAAAAGCCTCTGTTTGTGTGTTATTCACAAACTTTTGATGTGTGCCACCCAGTACACTTACCATTGTCCACTGTAGAAGAGCTGCTTACATCAGCCACCATGCACTCACCTGTATAAGTCCATCAGACCTATCAGCCATGTGGCACATGCAGTAACTTTTATACAGACATGTTACTTGTGTTCATCTGTACCCAGGATATGACACAGTCAATGTGTCACCACAGTGCCACACCCCTTGTAGGAAAGGACAGCAGACCAACATCCTCCTGACACATAGATACCTAGAACACTAACAGAATACATTATGGAGACCACAATCAGTCAGTGTTAATAACAGCTACAATGCATCATGGCTGGACAGCTACACACCCTGATGTGTAAGCATTAAACATTCCAGCTGGCAACACATTAACTCATTACATCTGAGTGATGTCTCCAGGTGCATCTGGAGTTAACTCCCACTGTTGCCTGTAGGTGTCAAATATTGCTTGTCCATTTTTGCATCAATAATTCCAAAACCATGCTACGTACAAGGTTTTACAATGTTTCTTCTTAAAACTTACAAAATGGCAAATTCAACTGCATTAATATTTGACCTCTGTCTAGTGCAAAAAACAAGATATTAACTGCTGTTTTTATGATATTAATTTATATAGATATAATTTTCACATTTTTCTAAATATCTCAACAACCAAGTAACAGACAAAACTCCTTAGCCTCATATGAAAGCTCTCAGCTAGATGAATAAAATGCTGCTGATAGTATGTGTGTAGCTTGAGTGGTTCCTGAGATATTGTAAGTTGTTTACAAAATATTACAAACATAATAGTTACTGTGTTTACTGTGACTTATAAAATTCAGTTTAAGATCCAGAACCTAAGGAATACTATAAAAATAGTTTGTGCTGAAGGGTTTACCATTTATACTTCTTTCATAACCTCTGTTGTTACAGAGATATGAACATTTGTTTAAAATGCGAGGACATAATTTGATTCTGTCAAAAGGCTTAGGGTCAGCTCATTGGAAGTTACAGTGCAAACTTCCTGAGCTCCATTGGTATGAATGAGTTAAACTGAATTACATTGCTAAACTTTAGTACATTCACCCTGTGCATCTGAACCATATTAGCATATCCCTGCATCGATAGTATGGATGACAGGGATGTGGCACAGGTATCATCATGTGCACAGGGTGTGGTGTGGGTTTGCCAGAGGCTTAGGCTGAGCCGTATGGTTGACATCATGTGTGTGGGTTAGGGGATTCTTTATTAAATGGCCTGAGCAGACATGGTGTGTGTAGGTATGGAGGTGCTCTAGCTGTGTTGATGATGTATGTGTGTATGCATGCACACAGTTCTGCCATGTGGCTACCCTATACAGGTGCATGTTGGACAACTGTGGACCATACATGGCAGGGTGTACAGTTCACCATGTCCAGCTGCAGACATGGGAACTGCACCTGCCAGGAGTTGCACAGGTGCTACTAGGCAGAAGCCCACATATGGTACTCTCCCCGACATTGACAATTGTCCGCTGGATCTGCATCCCTCTTGGGACTGGCCAGGACCATGTGCATGTGGCATGCTGCATTGTGGTGTGGACAGCACCCCCTCTGCAGTGATGGTGCTGGTACTGCCACTACTGGAGCGGCCATGAGATGTTGCACATCCACGTAGACCTCTACCTGTTGGTGTTGCTGACTTATGTCCATATGGCTGGCACCCTACTCCCACCACATGCCCTACTCCAGACACCACATGGTTGAGGATTCCCACCATCTCACACAACAGTCTATCCATGAGCTCTGCAAAATAACAGTGAACATCTGCAAGATTACGGATGTAGTCACGTACACCAGGAAGAGTAGCTCTCTGCAGCCTCAGACTATCTCTGGTGTAATGTTCCATACATGCCTGTGCCTCCATGATGCCCAAAAAATATGTCTGGTGACACCTGTTGTGACACTTCTGCCAGGGACATGATGGCCAGCAGCCCTCCTACGAACACCCCTGTACATCTCCGTGTGTGGGACCTCGCCAGCCATCCAGCTATGGCTGCTGTGTACAGACACAATTGCCATAGTCACCACACTTTTCTGTCCGATGCTACCACCCGCCAACTGTTCCTCATCTATGGCCACTGGTGATGGGGTATGTATGGGCATTGTGACTGTATGTGGGGATGGGGTGGATAAAAGTTGGATGTCAACCAAAGGTAAAGATTCAGTCCCTGACAACCCTGCCTGTGCCTCACTATGCCTGTCATCATTGTCAGAGTCTGTATGGACACTAACATCAGTTTGCCTGCAGGAGGGACCCTGACCCACCTCGCCACCTGTGAGGGGCAGACAAGAAATGTATATTAAGACCTGCACTTTATGGTTTACTTCTACACACACACACACACACACACACACACACACACACACACACACACACACACACACACACACACACACACACTTACAGGTGAGGTGACACAAAGATATTACACGGACCTCTCATTACCCAACAGTCAACATGCATGACATATGGCACTAAACAGCATGCACTGCAGCCATACTCAATCCTTGTTACCAACATTATACATCTCTGTGATGCATGAGTTGTGTTAGTAGGTGATGCCCTTTTCCCTGGAACACACTGCACCCATGTACACAGTATTGTTGTGCACCTGTACAGCACACTGACATGTACTGAGCACCATACCTCACAAGTGTACACACCATTGCTGAATGTGTATATGTGTGGCAGTTATGTTTGCTCTGTTGCTCACAGTCTCTATGTGTTTGTCTTACACATACCTGGGATGATATGAGGACTGATGTCAATAATTAATGCCTGACCTTTGATTTGCAGATCTCATCATCAGCAGTGCATGTATGTGCAATAAAATCCAGTTACACTGGCAACCTTCAAAGCTTAACATGGATATGCGGAGTGTACACACCCTTGTTGACATGCCAGCCTCTTCTATGATATGCAGTTGGGCCGCAATACTGCATTTGTTAACATTACACACACCTGATATGTGGCATATGACCTTTGAAATCCATTGCAGTATCAAACAAATGTGTTAGTTGTGCAGATGCTGAATGAGAGGAATACAATATGTGGGTTGCAAAAGTGTGCACACCCTTAACATGATGATTTGTTGAAGCACCTGTTAAGTGAACTACATCAGTCACTATTCCTGGAAGGGGGCATACTAGCATGGCCCATCTTCACTTGCCATTACTTGGTCACTCTGCCCTACAAAGGTCCCCCAACTATGCCAGAATGCAAGGTCAGCTCATGTGCATAGCCCTTAGAGGTCACACAGTGGCTTCATTATTGCTGCAGAGTCTGCGTTATCTCTGGCACAATTCATAACCTTCACTGTGTTCAGCTACAGCTATTCTTAGTGAGCTTTAGATGTATACTTCAGTTCACTGTTGTGGTTCAAGCTGACACCCCTCCCCATCCTCAGCCTTATTACAGATGCCTGACAACTATGGGCCACATGAGTGTTATTTTGCAGTGTTCCAAATTCCAAACACCATGTCTACTGACCTTGTTCCAGCTAATGAACAGCAACCCTAAAGGTGTACACTGGCACCAGCAAGCTACAAATTGGGGATGGTGGCCCTGAGGTGGAGTGAGGTTTTTCTTGTGCACCACACGGATCTTAATGAATGCTGTCTGTAAGTTTGAGCCTTGGTCTCATGACACCATTACACATTGCAACACATGCCTTTGGGAGACTTGATGCTATGCTTATGCTACTTGTACAGAGCCCTGGATGCTGTTTCATGTGGGACAACTCTTCCATCTGATTACCCTAACTCATAGACAATACTTATGCAGAATCCGGGTGATTGCCAACACAGGAACTGCACAGGCAGCACTTGCTAGACATTCCTGCAAGTTTGCAACATGTTTTGTCATCTGTTTTGGATGGGCATCTGTTTATTTTCTACGTTAATGTTGTCCCATAGTTCATACACACATAGATGACTGTCTGCACTGTTTGCCATGGTATATGCAATGGTAAGGTAAGGCTACTTTTCCCACTCCTGAGTGCTACCTTTTGGATATGGGATCCATTTCATGGTTTGTAAGATGTGTGCAAGCCACGGCTGCCACTGTTGCAGGTGAGTGGGCAAATGTCCTGGACATACTTCTTGGACAGCAGTCCATTACTTGGTGTGACATTGAGGCCCTGCACTTAATGGCAGGTGTGTACCCAGGAAGAGTGAATGCTGTTAGTACATCACAAGCTGCTTCCACAATATGTTATTTGGGGAGTGTGCACACATATGCTTCCAGTGTTTGGTAAGGTTTGTATTCCCCATATTTGTTGTCCTAACATAGGATTCCATATTACACATTCATTGCTCATGTTAGGATCATATTACAGGTTGTAAAAGGTGTGGAATGTGCTATTGTGGTCTGCCGTTGTTTATATCAGGGATAGTTGCCATTGTAATAGTGGTGTATACATGTTGTATCCACTGTATGAGGGTAATGTTTCAGACATATCCATACTGTAGGCCATTTGTTCTACCATTATGTTCATCTCTGTCCACACATCTTGCACTGACAGGTTGTTAGGTATACTGCAGGAATCTTACATACCCTTCAGATATGCCACCATGGTGACCACTATGATGCAGTGGAGTTAACACCAACAAAATGAACATGTACAGCATTCATTATGCATAGGGGTGTTAAATGTGTGCATTGCAAATGGCAGGGCCATAACATGGCCAGTGTATTGGCAAACCTGAACAAAACAACTCCATACTTATCAGCTACAGGTTGCTGCCCCAGTTGTATACCAGAGGGACCTAAATAGTTGTGTGAGAGAAGTCATTTCAGTAGCCACACGTGTGCCATTGGTAAAGAGTGGAAGCAGCATTTTCAGCACATCGGTAGTACAAACCCACAATACTAAGGATTATGCACATCTGTTCATTACTACACTCCAGCAACAGACTATCTTATCTGACATATGCATGTAGATACTTTACAGATAAAAATGGTTAAGCAATAGTGGTCTATTAATGTGCCCTGGGGCCTTACCTGCACGCTCCTCGTCAGTTGTGTGGGTGGCACCCACCTCCACAATGCTTTCAGGCTGCTGGCTTGTCTGGAGGGTGGGTGCCCCAAGGCTGGCAAGGAGCTCCTCAGAATGTGTCAGTGGGAGCTGGATGGCATGACCCCCACCTGTGGCTAGCTGGTTCCTCCTTACAGCAGCCACATGCTGATGGGCACGGTGAATTATGTCAGTGCAATGATGCTGTACCTGCTCATAATTTCAGCTGTGCAGGCCGACATCATTTACCAAACTGGATGAGCTTGTTCCACAGGGCGGTCCTCTCCTGCAGATCCTGGTCCCTGTGGCTGAATAGTATGCCATGATACTGGATGATGACTTGGATAATTGTGTCATTATAATGGCTTGTGAATGCTGGCAAATCTTTCCAGGGCGTTGTACCTGGAAGACATAAACAGGAAAAAAGATCACAGTATCTCACACGGTTGTTCATGGGCACATCAGCAGTGAATATTACTTGCAAATAATCCAGACTATACTAACACTGTAAGCTATCATGGCTTTGACATCTTGCATTACACTTCTGGCCCTGACCTGTCCAGTTCCTGCAATGTTGTACACTTAATGGCATAATCCACTATTCTCCATTCATTTCTGTGTAGAGAGATGACAGTGGGTATCTTCCATGTGGATGGTGTGTGGATGGTGGCAAGTCTGTGTTTGACTGTAGTGTGTGATGGAGCTGTGAGCACATGCCTGAGTTCATGTAGGAGGCAGACTGTGATGTTCTCATGTCCCGTGGAGACTTGCTGTTGCTGCCATCAATCAGCATTATGTACATGCTCACCATTGATGTGGGCAGGAGTGTGGCTGATGTGCATATCCCCCTGTACAAATGTTGTGGACAGGGTACCATTGTTCCAACCTATCCTGTCTGATGCAGGCTGCCTGTATCCATGGCATGTGTATGAGGTGTGCTTTACCCCCAGTACAGGTTGACTTGTGTTACTGCCTCTGAGACTGTGTACATATGTGGAGACATGATTGAAATTGGCTTTGGTGGTTTGGATATGTCTGATTTCTAGTCATAGTCAGCCTTAGAGAAAGTCACCTGTGAACATACATGCTTACTCAGAGAGAGGTGCACTTGCTTCCAAGTTGTTGATTGCACCAATATGTCCATGTACAGCTACTATAGCAACCTATTATGTGCTTTGTGTCTTGCTGCTGTCCACCAAGGGGGATTACTCTATCGTTGGTGGAGGCTGGTTGTACAGGTCAGGTACTGATGATTCCATATAGCTGCAGTGGTATAAAGTGTACACACCCTTGTTACAATGCATGGTAGTTGTGCAATTGAAGCATGACCCCACAAAAGCACATCTCAATACAGTCCCCACCTGTGATGTGACCTATAGCCTGCTCAGTTCAATAGGGAACATAACAACCTGTCCTGTGAAAACATATGGGAATTAATACCCAGTACAGTAAGCCAGTTGAATGTGTGTGCACACCCTTACACTATGTTGTGTAAACACCTGCTGAGATAATTACAGCATCCATTTGTCTTGGTTTGTACTCTAACATCATATCACAGCTTCACTCGGCAATGGTTGCTCACCTTCCATGAAACAGCTTTGTTTCTTTTTCAATAGAATTGTACAGGTTATGGGTCACATTTGAGGTGAGAAACATTTTGACATGACTTTCTGTGGTCTCATTGGCATACAGACCTGGCATTCCAACAGGGGTATGTACACACTGACATCCAGTGTATATGGGTGTTGCTATAGATGTTAGTGGTTGGCATGGACAGTGGGTCGTAATACAGTTGTACACATCTCTGATTACTACCTGATAAGCATGCCTACTGTAGTATCCATATCAGTGTCATGGCAATGCAACAATAAGTAGCAGTACACATTTTATTTTGCTGTATGCAGTGACAGTGATATTACACAAATGCAACATACACATCCTATTTTACTGCTTGTGACCCATGTTATTACTTCTGCGCCTTTCAGCTGAACATACGCATGCATACACATGCTCAGGGCATACCTGCTATACATTTGTGTTCTATGTCAGTATGGCACACTGTATTTACAGTCTTGCAGCTCAATCATGCAACTCAACCTGTTATACCAGGACTTCTGGGCATTAGTCCACATCACTGGGTGACAAAACAGGGAAATCAATTTTGATAAAGCATTAATATAGCTGACATAACACATGTATATGTGTATGTAACTACATATATCTATCACAACTGTGAACATTGTCCATTAGAACACTATACAGTTGAATGTTATTAATTCACTATATCACATGCAGTTTAACACACACATCTGCAACAGTGCTTTACTATGTTCATGCCCTATATAGGTATCATAGATTTACAATACAAACATATATAATACTCATATTCATAGGTAACATATGGATATGGGCAACATCCCATTAACTGGCCAGCAGTGGCACAGACACTACTGTCTGACAGTCACTCTAGTGGTTGCCATATGTGAGCTGTCCTTTCCCAGGGTGTGTCAGGCTCCTCAGCTGTGACCCAACCTATCCACCTCTTAGAGCATCACATGTGGACAAAGCCTAACATTGGGGGGATATATTGGGACAGATGTAGATATGCCTATTACAAACCTATGAAGTTTGTAGCATGATACATTTCACATTACAATGACTGCTCTGAAGGTGATGGGGTCTGAAACTCATGTGTCTGTCATTACTTCATTACTTTCATCTCCAACTATTTGCCAGGCTAATATAGATGCTTGTAAAACGAAACTGAGCGAGTAGTGGAAATCAAACTAATAAACAAAAAACACCACCACCTCCAGGCACAAATAAATCCGGTCCAGGCAAAGGTGCAAAACGTTTTATTCTCCACAAATGAGGTCAACGAGTGTTCTCAAAATACGCCACCAAGTAACATCAAACATTGCCTAGACCGGATTTATTTGTGCCTGGAGGTGGTGGTGTTTTTTGTTTACTAATATAGATGTTTGGTGGAACAGAACAAACACTATGCTGGCTAAATCTTGACATTCTGTGAAGATCTGTACAGTTGACAGATATGGCCCACTGCAGACAGAGCCAGATGCTATGTCCATAGCATTTGTTCAGCAGGACATCATTACAGCAGGCATTGATGGCACATATACATCTCTCATAATCATATATCCCATTATTATAAATCAAGTATAACATTCAATTACATGCTTGCATGTTTCACATACCTGGTTTATTTTTATGCTCCTTCTGTGTACATATTGTCTTCTTGTTTCTTATTTTTTTCAGGTTTTGTTTATGTTGTTTCTATTTTTTTTTGTCTCTCTCTCTCTCTCCCCACTACTGGGATTGAACTGGTTTGAATAGTTTTCAGCATGGCTTTTGTAGGTGATGTTCATGTTCAGGTGATGGCCTCTGCACCAATTGCTGTTCCCTACTTGCTAATTGCATGCAAGCAGCTGTGTAGTTCTTCCAACAGCTAATGTCATAGCAACCCACTGCTATAAATAACTACATCATGTGGAAGTTGTTCCTTTACCTTGTCTGTATGGAAGACATCCTTCATGTGTGGGGGCAGCAGTGTTACAGACAGCAGGTAGGAATACTTCTTACAACAAGACTTGTGGACACAGGCCAGCTAAATGTTTGTATAAGGTTCCAGACCTAGGGACAGTATGTGGGTATTGCTGTTATATGCAGTATTGCTGTTATATGCATTGAATACTGCTAGTTTTGCAGGGTTTGTGTGTACATGCCAGTTTTGCATGGAATGCAGTTTGTCTGCATAGTTCTCAACTGTGGGGCTATCCACATGATGGCCAGAGGTTTGGCTATTATTTTTTGTCTGTTCTACACACAGGTCTTCGGCTTGACAAATCAGTGGCATTCTCTCTGTTGATTGCTATCAGTACATGTGGACATCCATTTGTGTTTCTGACTTCATATTCCTCAGTAAGGGTATGTTGCAACCGGTCCTGTAACACCAGCAACTTTAACAGTGTATAGTAGCAATATTTCAAATATGGCCCTGTGTTTCAGCCTCTGTCCTCCACTTATATACCAGGCTTTGTCCATTTGTCATGCAGTAAGAGGTTGATAGGTATGGTCTATCATTATTTAGTGCAGACATTACTGTTACCATTCCAGTGATGTTGTGGATGCCCACACAAGTTGTGGGGTAGGGTCCATATATATGAGAGCTACAGCTGGACAACATGTGTGACCCTATACAGTCAAGAGGTCAGTGTATAGAGAACACTGTTATATGACCTTGTAAGACATTTTATGGGGGAGGGGTCTTAAATGTTTTTAACCTAGGCTGTTAGAACATGTGAGGAATATCAGTAGTAAGGAACATAAAGGTATATGGCTGTACATTTTCATACATTTCACCATGGGGACAGTGGTGGGCTAGAGCTTACTGTTTTGCACACAGTTCTGTTTGTCAGTGTGATAGTACAGTTTTAAGTTAAGCATTGTTATGTAACAGCTACATTTATATTGTGATAATTGATACTTTTCCCCCTAGGGGGTTGACTACAGAGTGCAATTGGAGGCTGTTGAACTACATCTGTAATTAAGTGTTGATTGATTCTTGTCTTCAAGGTAAGTGTGTTTTTACTGTTGTACTACTTGAAGGCCTTAGACTAGAAAGCAATGTATCTTATTTTTTACAGATTACTGTATCATATGTTTTCTTTGAGAGTTGCATTAATCAGTTATTATGTATTCCAAACACCTAAATGCTATAAGAAATGGCATAAACAACTGAAATAGTACACAAATAAACATTTATATTTATATGTATGCAAAATATGTGGTGTCCTTTGCATTGTGTGTGGGCATATGTTTTCATGCAATAATTTTCATTTGTAGAAAAGAATCAGACTCTGGCCATGTGAAAAGGTGGCAACTGTAGGAATAATGGCTGTTTGATATTCTATGCACCCTCTATATATATATTTATAAGTATTTATATATGTATGTGTATATATATATATATATATATATATATATATATATATATATATATATATATATATATATATATATATATACATATAGATATATATATATATATACATATATATATATATATATATATATAGATACATACATACATATATATATATATATATATATATATATATATATATATATGTGTGTGTGTGTGTGTGTATGTATCATTAGAATGTTTAGTGCTTCCACACTGTACATGGTAGACTGACTGTTCTGCATGATATGCTAGATAAATCATCCCAACATTTTACAGCTTAGGTGGCTTAGTGGTAACTTATTGTGGCTATGGTGTGCAGGGTCCTGGGTTCAAGATTTGCAAGGGCTGGTTATTTTATTGCAAGGCAGAACAGTTCAACTGTGGAGGAAGGGATAAGAGCAATGGTTACAAGAGGTCCATAGTTTGGGTGCTTTCACCCCCATTTACACTGTCTTTGGTCAGATGTTTTGCAGTGAGAGGTTCAGAGTGTGGATCCGATGTCCGAATGCACTACATATATATATATATATATAAATATGTTTACATATATATGTCTACATACATACACACACACACACACACACACACACACACACACACACAAATATATGGATGTTTTTATATATATATATATATATATATATATATATATATATATATATATATATATATATATATATATATACACACACATATACATATATGAATACATTTTCCCTACTGTTGAATGACTGTGCTGCATGATATGTTTGAGAAAACATCTAACATATTTACAGATCAGATGGCTTAGTGGTAAATTGCTGTGGCAAACATAATAGTTAAGGTGTTTACCTTATATATGCAAGGTGCAGGGTTTGATTTTCACATGGGTTAATTGGCTAGGCTTGAAATGACTCACAAGGGCAATTAGCCTAGTTCTAAGCTATGACCCTGTGGCTATGATGTGCAAGGTCCTGGGTTCAAGACCAGCAAGGGCTGTTAATTTTGTTGCTAGGCAGAACAAGGACTGTTGGATACAGAGTGATTACGGCAGTTTTGAGCAGTTTTAGCGTGTTTGCATGGGTTTGCCCGATGGTAAGCGGTGCTAACGTACGATTAAATGTATAGGCACTTACACTGTGTAGGCTTCACTTACTAGTGCACAAAGCTGCTTAGCATTTACATTTAAGCAATGGTTATACCTGCTAAGCATAGCCTAGCCTTGGTAACCAGTGATCACATTCCAGACTGATAAAATGTAATTAATTTTTAATTTTAATTAAATTTAATTCCCTGTACATAAAATGCTTCTATGTGCTGTCATTACAGTAGCAAGGGATGTGAGTATACTGTATGGAACACCTGGCTATACATGGGTAGTACCACAATCTGTTCTCTTTGCATTTGTTTCATACATGAGTAGTATCCCAAGTTATATGCAGTCACATTTGCATGTTACACCAGCTACAGTGCACTGGTTGACAGAAATAGTTTAACACGTATGGTATCATTATGTTAGTACTTTTAACAGTGCTTTTTCAAGTAAGAGTATATTGCAGATTGTAGTACTGTAACCATACACCCCTGCATGCAAAGCTGGACTCTGAGTACTGAATATCTTGTTTTACGTGTTTGAGCTGTATGTTTATATGTATCTCTTATTGGATATTGATCTGATATGTTGATATTAACTGTAGGCTACTATGTTCTTTTGACATATCATTGGGGACTGCTGTCATGTAGTAATGGCATACCTTTCAGTTTCAGACGTGTATCTTTCAATACATTCATCCTAATGCATAACCTGTTGACTATCTACTTTCTATCTGTCCTGTGTATAGATGTGCAGATGTCAGGTATTGCTACGGCCATACCACTTTGTAGTTGCTCACATTGTATTGTGCTGTGGGCTTGGACTCTGCTGCTAGTTACGACATATGAGACATTACTTAATGTGTGGCTTGCCCCATTTCCTTGCCTGTGTGAGGGACATTATAGAGGTGGTGGCCTACAGATTCACATACAGTGGGTGGCAATACATCACAAGGACATGTGGATACAGCCAACCAACATGTGGGACATATCCCCAGA
Source organism: Protopterus annectens (assembly GCF_019279795.1). NCBI lineage: Eukaryota > Metazoa > Chordata > Ceratodontiformes > Protopteridae > Protopterus > Protopterus annectens. The sequence continues at coordinate 549,189,011 of NC_056731.1, forward strand.
TTTGTGTACAGATTGTATGTCATCAGTGCAGTTATACACATGGTGGACTGATAGCTTGATATGGTTTGTGTGGACATGCATTTACTGTGTGATATCACAACTCACATACCTCTCCACTGGCACACTGTCCACAGACTGGCCACATGTCTGCCTGTCATGTTTTGCGTGTTCACCAGACAGTTGGTGTCCTTGGTATATCAGTTGTGGACTCTGGGGAATGCAGTCAGTAATTACTCATCTATTGGTATTACCAATGGCATATTCCTCATAAAGGATGTTACAACAAACCCAGTGACATCTGCAACTGTCTCAATGTATAACAGCAGTATGTCCAATCTACCCCTGTGTTTGTGCCTCTGTTCCCACCTAGTAATATAGGGGTTCATGCTGAGCTTAGTGAGTGGGGAATGTTATCAAAGGCTTTGGCAAGATCAATGTAGGCTGTAGATGTCACCTTGCCTTCATCCACAGCTCAGGTGACTGAATGCAAGAGGTTGACCAGGTTGACTGAGTATGTATGACCTACCCTTCACAAACGTAAACTGTGTGGGATCCTGAGTCTACAGATTCCCATATCCATGTTTATTACGTGCATGATGATGCATTCCATAGCTTCACATAGCAGACTTGTCAGGCATTTGGGTCGGTATTTCCCAGTGTCTGTAGTTACACCTCATTTGTGGGGAGAGGTGACTGTAGCAGTACACAATTCAGTAGGGACAAAGCTTGAGGTGAGGCTGTGCTTTAACAGGGCACATAGGTAAGGTGCCAGGTCACCCTGTACTTCATGTAGAACACAGCCAGGGATATTCTCAGGTCCTATAGAGGCTGTACTTTTGGCTTTGTACAGTGGTGTTGTAACCTGTGCTGCAGTAATACTGGGTGCCTGATGGTGTACTGGTACTGTGATTGGTCCTTTGGGGGGAAGTGAGGGGTAATGTTTGCACTCAAGATGCCAGCCAGC